>NC_057770.1:14013642-14203755 GCF_014825855.1 Bombus pyrosoma | reverse complement strand
AAAGTCTGGAAAGAATTCCATCAGTCTATTATTCGTGCGATCGCCTTGAAGAGTTACACATCGAGAAGTATATACAGAGCGTCCCATTAAACGTGTTTGCGTGTTGAAGTATTTTATGTTTAATAAAGAGTTATCCTGTTGACCGTGGATTCGTTATCGAACCTAGAATCATTGCCACTAGCATCTCGAGTATCTAATTGCCACGGCTATTTGTCGATATCTGTAACAATCGTGTTTGCATTAGTCAACATCTTCTCTATTGCATAACGACAAAGTCTAACCATAGCGAAGGTTCGTTTCACGCCCCTTTAACCCCAACCCTAATCATAATGTTAATCCGACATATATATATATATAATTATTCATTAAAATTAACATAATAAAATTTGCTTTAACTATCATCCATTGTTTAAAATTGTTATAAATGAATAAAAAAAATCATTAACTGAAGTAGTTTCTAAGTTTATATACAGTTGCATTGATAAAATAAAACTTCAATAATCATTATTATTTTTAATCCTTTTTTTTTAATGTAAATGTAACGTGGTTACAGCTTTCATAGTTCATTTTTATTCTCCATTCACTTAACCATTGTTCAATTCGTAGCAGCTGTTGTTGCAACAAGTTTTATGCGATTTTTTGGTTATAATTCCAGTATCATTTGCAGATGTAAATATTGAGGCCTCAGTAATAGTACTAATATCTTCAATAATAACTTCAGAGTCTATAGTACTGGCCCCACAACGCCGCTTTGAGGTATACCTGCTTCCAAAAGTTGTGTGCTTTATAATAGATGTCAATATTGGGGTCTCAGTAATGCTAGTAATATCTTCAGTGTATAGAGTTTATACTACTGGCCCACAACGCCGCTTTGCGGTACACGTACTTCAAAAAGTTTAACAAGTTCAAGAATTTCAACAAGTTCAACAAGTTCAAAAAGTTCAACAAATTCAACAAGTTGTGTGCTGTACAATCTGCAGATGTCAATATTGGGGTCTCAGTAATGCTAGTAATATCTTCAGTGTATAGATTTTATAGTACTGGCCCACAACGCCGCTTTACGGTACACGTACTTCAAAAAGTTCAACAAGTTCAAAAAGTTCAAAAAGTTGTGCTGTATAATCTGCAGATGTCAATATTGGGATCTCAGTAATGCTAGTAATATATCTTCAGTGTATGGAGTCTATAGTACCGGTATATTTAATCTATTTTATATTTTTCAACACATGTGTGACTGATATTTATATGTATTAAAGTAAGAACATCTTAAATTCTCAATGCACATATAAAGCGATTTTATTGTCAGTATATGCATGAATTTTGAAATTGCATTGAAATTCTTTCAACATTTATACTTTTCTTTTCTTCTTCTTTTCCCCTACTTCTTTTTCTCCTTATAATGAATTCTTTTTATTCTGTAAAATAGTTTTTGTATTTTCAATTTTGTTAAATGCAATTCTTATTTTTGATAATTTACCTTTATTAGATAATTCTTGTGAATCTTCTACTACATCTTCCATATCATTTTGAGTGTGGCTCCTACCTTTTGAATTGACTTCTGCAGTTTCTTCTTTTGTATTCTCTTCGACTTTTCTTTGTTCTTATAATCCACTCTTCTCATTTTGTAAGATCCTTCTTGTATCTTTATCCTTTTTAACTTCAACTTTATTCGATCTTCTAGGTCTGCCTCTATGTTTCGCTTCTTTCTTTGCAATATTAGCACCTTTGTTTTCTTCTGGTTGCCCTTTATCATCACAACTCTGCGATCGCCGACTACGTAAACGAGATATTTCATTCCGAGTACGTTGGCTTAAATTCGCTTCATTAATTGCTGTTACACTCGTTACTGCATTATCATTTTCTACAAATTTACACCTATCGCTATCATTAGCTGTATCCGTTAAAAGAACTTCCCTTCGTTGACGCGCATCGGTTGTTTCGCTTTCACTATCTAAAATTGATTTTTGTTTAATACCTCTTCTCTCTTCTATAGTTTTTGCAAGGTCGCGTGTTTCTTTGGCCCAATTTCTATTACTAGTTTCCGTGAGTTCTTTTATATTGTTAATTTCTTGATCCATATTACTTCTAAAGTTTCTAAACTCGTGAGTTAGACTTTGAAGTTGTTCGATGAAAGTAGCGATTAATTCGTTTTGTATTGCCGTAGTCATGTCACTTGGATTCATCTTGATAGATATGATATTTTCAGAAAAATCACTATCTTCAGAACGTATTTCGGGTTCACGGTTTCGATAATGTGTGAAAGCCAGCTTACCGAGATTCTTTGTAGATCCTTCTTTTGATCAAGAAGGTGACCGTGGTCCTTCGCTGTAGAATCCGTAGAGTTCCAGTTGAAGTTTCCTCTTGATGCGATGAATGGTTCCTAGCGTTTAGCGCCCGTAGATGCTTTTTATGCTTTATGGGTATTTCTTCCGGATTCGTTGATAGTTACTTCGTTGTCGCGGATGACCGCAGTCCCAAATAATTCTATCTTCCGTAGATGATGAATGTCTTGGTTTCCGAACAAACAATTTTTACCATCCTGGCAGGATCGTCAAAATGTTACGTAGACTTCAGGGTTGGATGGTAAAAGAAAAGAATGCTGAGTCGTAACCTAACTATTAATCTTCTTTCATTGAACTTTATTATAAATTCACCACTTACAAGAAATAGACTTACACTGAACCGGAGAAGAGGGCTGCGCAAGAACTGTCCGAACTGTCTGGTGTCTCGGCTTATATACATTTTGGTTTGAGGATGTTGAGGGACTCGGTGTAGGTTGTGATGTGTCCAAAGGAGTCCGAAGCTCGGAGTCGATGTCTTATCTCTGATGTAGGTTGAGATGCGATTGATGTTACACCCTCGCTGACGCTACGATGTTAGTGTCACAGGGTAAATTTGACTCACCATGCGATTAGATAGCTAGATTAATAATAGCTAGATAGATTAATAATCCCAAACGCCTTTTCATGAGTGACCGCCTGAGTAACATCCAGTCCCTCCAAACATACTACACATCCGTACAACCAAAGTCTAGTGTAACACCCAACCATATGATACATCCGTACGACCAAAGTCTTTCTCCCACTCCAACAAATAAAAGAATATAAATACTCCTCCCGAAATCTGTTTGCAGTCTGTATAAGTGCGAACTACCCTGAACTGTAAAGTCCATCGTTGCGAATCGCGAACGTTATATCATTTATTTTATTGTACAATTGTGTGGAAATAAAGAGTTCGATCTCCTATTTTGAGATCGACATCTTTTCTGTAATTCGTTGAATTATTACGCGACATTAACGTATCCGATTCCCGGTGCGCCCGTCAGCCTCGCGGTAGACACATTCGATTACGCGATACGAGCGTTCTTGCAACAACGCATCAACGATACTTGGCAGCTATTAGGATTTCTTACGAAATCCTTGATCCGCAGCAAAAGTATAGCGCGTATGATCGCGAACTACTCTGGATGTACACCGCGATTAAACGCTTTACACACGCCGTGGAAAGGAGAGATTTTGCGATTTATACGGAATATAAATCCCTTACATACGCGTTCAATCAAAATCTCGACAAGTGTTCGCCGTGACAATTCCGACACCTGGACTATATTGGTCAATTTGTGACTGATATCCGGTATATAAAGGGGCTAGATAACAATGTAGCCGACACTTTATCCCGGATCGAAGCGATAGGAAAATCGATCGACCGTCAAACTTTAGCAGCCGCGCAAGGAAACGATACCGAGTTACGCGAAATCGTCAACTCCGGCACATGCGCGTTACAGCTGAAAAAGATACGATTTCCCGACCAAGACGTGGAGATATATTGCGATATATCCAGCGAAACCGTACGACCTTATGTTCCGAAATCTTTACAACGTAGCGTATTTAATTCGCTACACGGACTTTCCCATCCAGGGATACGCACTACGCAAAACCTGGTGATGACGCTTTCGTCTGGCCGTCGATAAACAAGGATTGTCGAAACTGGACACGACAATGTATCCCGTGTCAGCGATGTAAGGTCACCAGAAATGATCCGCATCCGTCGGAACATTCGGAGCGTTAGCAGGCCGGTTCGAACACATACACATAGACATTATCGTGATGCAATATTCACAAGGTTACCGATATTGTCTAACGTATATCGACCGTTTCTCGCGTAGGCCCGAAGCCATTCGCATCGTCGATATGAAAGCGGCAACCGTTGCTTCGGCCCTCCTTTCTACATGGATATCTCGTTTCGGCGTGCCATTTAAAATAACATCTGATCAAGGACGCCAATTCGAATCAAAATTATTCGAGAAATTATGCCGGTTGCTCGGCATCAAGCATTTACGCACGACAGCCTATCACCTCGCGTCCAACGGGATGGTAGAGCGTTTGCATCGACAACTGAAAGCAGCAAGTAAATGCCTCTATACGAGCAACTAGGTAGAAATTTTGCCAATAGTTTTAGTGGGCATACGAACCGCTATCAAGGAGGACCTGAACGCAATGGCAGCCGAAATGGTACCGGCCAATCATTATCCTAACTTATATCGCGCACTCTGCTCAATCGCTATTGACACGTAGGAGACACAAGAAATCACGAAAATGATAGATCACCGGTGATCTCCTTGCGTTGCAGTTCGAACGCTTCACAAATAAGGTGAAGAAATTGAATTTTATATATGGTAATAGAATTTATTATGCGAATCCAACAGAGTGACGGTTCAAAGTGTTACAACAGAAAGGCATCGAGCGCTAATTTGGGAGGGTTTTTATACTGAGGTTTTAGTCTCTCTGGAGGGGTTATCGTCGGGTGTATATCAGGCGGCTATTCCGTTACTATCTGGTTATTGTTTCGATAGCTGTGGCATGCAGGATGTTTAGTCTACCCTATTACTGCTTCTGAGCGTGTGACCTTCTTGAGCGAGTGACATGTCGTCTAGAAGTCAAGTTGTAACCCGAAGTACGAATCGCTAAGTGTAATCGCGAACTCTACGTAAAGTGTATATAGCGACTATTGTTAATAAAGATACTGTTAATAATACTGGAGTGTTTCTTCAGCACCTATCACGACCTATCCACCTCATATACATATGTCGGAGATGGAAGGACACTGGAGCCTCCCCTTTGGAACTGTGGGAAAATCCCGTAATATTGTAATCTAGATTCTACTATAACCGTAATTAAACAATTGTCATTCAATCCGATTGTATTTGTTCGAGATTTGTGATAGTGGGATTGGGCTCCAGGTGACACAACTGATCGCCGAACGTAGCCATGGTCACGGAATGGACGTTTTGCCTCGGAGGTGTCAATATAATGGGACACACGTTGTATTAATAATCAAACTCCAAGCAGAAACTGCCTAACAACGGCGATTGGAACTTTCTCGATGCTTCTAACCAGTATATAACAAACGAACGCAATCGTAAAGAGAGAAAAATTTCCATCAGTTTATTATTCGTGCGATCGCCTTGGAAAGTTACACATCGAGCAGTATATACCGAGCGTCCCAACAAACGTATTTGTGCGTCAAAGTATTTTACGTTTAGTAAAGAGTTATCCCGTTGACCGTGGATTCGTTATCGAACCTAGAATCATTGTCACTAGCGTCTCGAGTATCTAATTACCACGGTTACTTGTCGATATCTGTAACAATCATATTTGCACTAGTCAATATCTTCTCTATTGCATAACGACAAAGTCTAACCATAACGAAGATTCGTTTCACGCCCTTAACCCCAACCCTAATCATAACGCCAACCCAACATATATAATTTGAATAGTAATTCTTATAACAGTAATTCTTATACAATAAACCTGACTGTGATCCAAATTTATTAGAGAATATAATATTGTCCTAATTCACTACCTCTACGTCAGACGATGTTCCGATTAAAGGAAATGAAAATTAACGCCAAAAGTGAAAATATGCAATTAGAAATTGACAATAAATTAGCAGCATTGTCAACATTAGTGCGCTTTTTAAAGACGTGCGCTATAGAATATCTCGCCGGATACATCGGTAAAAAAAAGCACAAAGATCTAAATGTGATCGGTGCTTTAATTATTTTGTTGATAAAAGTAAGGAATTTCAGCGTGGTAAACAATTGCTTATAGCATTTCTCGTATATATTGTTAGTGATGCGATTACTTTCGCTCGTTTATTCGTCATCCAATAATATTTCTTACATTTTCAAAATAATAAATGTCGCATTCGATTACTTTTATTCGACATTACACAGTGAGACATTTATTTTGGATAAACTATTTCGGATTATGTCTGAAGCTGTAAATAAAACATATCTAAATTGATTTATCAACAAAGAATATGCTGTACATCGGAAAGATATGGTCTATTTAATCATGATAATCAAAATTTGTAAGGAATTAAATAAAAAATACCCACAGTGTGGTTAAGTCAACAGCTGAGATGCTCTACTTATAGGCATTATAGCAGTTCTAGATTATAAAATTTACGAAATTTATAATTATTTTTCTATGTATACATATGTGTTTCTTTTATATATTATAGCGAAATATAATAGAAGAAGACGAAGAAGTAGTATGGCGTATTATAACGAAGAGTTTTAAATCGGTGATATTTTTACAAAATCATACTTTTATAAAATTCTTTGTTTCTATATTTCGCACGTTTTTAAATATTTAGTATGCCATAAACTATGTACTTCCCATAATTTTTCGCCATTTATTCAAAGTATTTCATTTGGTAGAGAAAAACGTTGTTTAAATGAATATTAATTAGGAATTATCATTAAAACTAGGTTTACGGGACTCGTCAATTTGACGGATTTCAAACTTCGAAATGAAATACCCAAAAAACCATAGCATTAATTTTAACCATTTTGTATCGTAAATTAATCATTTCATCCAAAGAATTTATACACACAATTATTTTTTCCTAAGCATCCTAATTTTTGAAATTTGTATGTAGTATACCTATCTCTACGAATCCCGTCAAATTGACGGGCTAGCTGATTTCATAAATAATCCTTATATGTTTGCTTCGTTCGTAAAATCATTCAAATCAATAATAAATATGAGAATGAAAGAAAAGTCTTTACCATAATAACGATCTTCAGTATGATTGCTGCAGTGACAGTGTAAGAAGGTTTTTCAAAGACACTATCCAAAAGTTTCAGTTATTGTAGACAGCGTCCGCTTATTGTAAGTATTTACAATAGAGTAATTGAATTTGGGCACAGTTTTTTTTATTTTGACCAATCCCCCTTTTCTAGCAATTATAAGTAAATCCAGAAGATGTAATAAGATATTGAACAAAATTGTCAACATCAATGAAGATTGTTCTGAAGATACCTCCGAAGAAGATCAGTATGAATTAGGCCAAAACGAAGCTGACAGTGAAAATTCTGAATACATTGAAAGTGGAAGGATAGAAGGATCTTCAGACAGTGAAAAGGAAAACTTCTTGAAAGTGTGTCGTAACAAGAAAAGGATGCGTATTCTTTTTAGTTCTGACTCCGAGGATGAGAGGACGAGCACTCCAAGCACATCCCAAAATGTAATGGGTGAATTGCAGTTGAGGGGACACAGTGGATAAAACTGAAAGCAGGCGGATCTAGAGGTAGGACGCCCGTTCGTATGATATTCAAGGATATCGCAGGGCTTACTGGCTATGCTAAGAGAAATATTATGTCGGGTTGTGTAACTAGTGCTTTCGAATTGACAATTGACAGACACATAATGGGACACATAAACCGATAAATTGCACTGAAACCGAGGCACATTGAGTTTTGTAAAAAGGTTGGACAATCACAGTTGCTGAGTTACGTAGTTTTCTAGGAATTCTATAAGCCCGGGGTGCATATGAAGCGAGGTCATTGAAAGCCTCCGGAAGATTACAAACAGATAAATTTGCGCTGATATCCGAAATATGAAACAGATTTATAAGTAATAGCCAGGCTTGTTACCTAGCCATATGAAAATATCTCACTAGATGAACAATTATTTCCAACGAAAACCCGATGCAGGTTTACGCAATATATGTCGAATAAGCCTCATAAATTTGGCATTAAGTTTTGGTTAGTAGTTGACGTCCAAACAAAATATATTTTGAATAGTATTCCTTATATGGGGAAAGATGAAACTCGAGTTTGTAACATTAAAATTAACCGAACCATATTTACAACGAGGCAGAAATATAACGACAGACAATTCCTTTACAAGCATCCTGCTAACTAAAAAATTACTTGTAGAAAAAACAACCTTGGTTGGGACCATCCAGTCGAACAAAAGAGAACTGCTAAAACCAGCGAAGGGAAAAAAGGACAAGTTGACTTTGTTTTCCTCTCATATACTGTATACTATATATAAAAGTAAACCTAACGTAAAAGCCCTCCATCTAAGCACCAAACATACAGATGTAAAAGTAGAAGACAATTATAATAAACGTGTTCTAAAAACCATTTTTTAAAAAAAGACTTTACTTATTAATAATTTATTTAAACGTGAAGCCTAATATTGTTTAATTCAGACTTAATTTGAATAAACCGATTTTTTAAAGAAAATGTGTATTTTCGTTTACCCGTCAATTTGACAGGTGCTCGTAGAGATAGGTACATAAGAAACGCACGTAAACCGTAAAGTGTTAAGTATGTATTATCTCCAATAAGAATGCTTAATGAAATTACAACTTCCAAATAAAATATGTATACATATATTTAAATATTTGACGCCAATATTGGAAAGTAAATATGTATTTAATTCTTTTATTTCGTTAAAAAATTGTGTAACTATTGACATTATCTATGAATATGTAAACAATCATAATTATGCCCAAAATATCATTTATAATTGAAACATTATTGACTAACATAATTGATTATTGGCTAACATAATTGAAACATAATTGAATTGTTATTAAATTTTCTACTGAAAAAGCAAAATTATAGTATGATTTTAGTTTACAGAGGTTTCTAATAACGAAACATATATTTATATTGTATAACATTTGTTAGACATTAGTTAAATACAAACTAATAATATTATAATTATAATAATCATATACGTCAGACAAAACTTGGTCTCTATCATCATTATTGTCATGCTGTTCATTTTTCTTGCATCCCCTGCTATTCGGTCCACCAGGAGTCAAGTACGTGACTGCATTGAAGAGAGAAAAGGAGACGGAAATAACCGGGACCGCACTATTCATATATTTGCGTTACACAGATTGCGTTACACAACGAATCCTAACTTTTCGATTGAAGCGTCTAACTACGGACGAGTTGACTAACATCACCTGAACATTTAGAGCCTTACTCCTATAATCAGATTGTATTCCAGATCTGTATAGATCGTACAACCTATTTGCTTCCGAGAATTAGGTATCTTGATTAATTTGATATAAGATTAAATTGTATTATTACCTTTACATTTTTACAAATTTATTGCGTTTATTAATCAGAAAAAAATATAGAAATTTTACATAGTAACTGTTACTAGACTTGACATATTGACCCACTAGATTTGACATATTTTTACGTAAGTGTAATAAAAGAGGATTCTTATCCGTAAATTTATGTCCGCTATCGAGTTCTCTGATAAAGCTGAATATCATTCTGTATTTCGAAACTTGTCGTTTTATATTATGAGGGGTAAAACAAACATATCACTTCCTTCTTTCAAGGTTCATATTTTAGGTTATGTGGCATGATGTTAAACTATGTTCTACACATACCAAATGCATTTTCTGTAATGAAATCTTTCAACAATAGAGTAAGATACATATATTTGCACTTTCTGTTTATACATTTTTATAGTTTATGACTGTAACTGAAGATAAAACGTGAAAAACATTTCAAATTGATACTAGATTGAAAACAATACCGTTGGAACAATTTTACATGATATAGAATTATAATTTTAAATTTTGCTTTGTTTTGTGTGATTTAGCTTGTGTATAATATTCGAATTTATACATATAACATATGTTTTTATTTTATAGGAATGGATCTTTGGAGCTATGGAATAAATTGTCACATTTGAATGAATTTGGCTCACTCTACGATATTACAGACTACAAATACTAAGATACCAGATGAGTTTGATAATGTTAATCATGTTAGATTGAATGTATTAATGCGATACAATTATCAGGTATTCAGCATCCAACGTATATCTCTTTTTTATACTATTTTTTTCTTTGATAAAAGTAATCACATATTATATACATAAAAAAAACAATCATAAGCAGGAACATACTCCACTATTATATTTATAAATTGTATGTTTTCAGGACATCAAACTATAGGAAATTTACAATGAAAGAAGAATCTACATACGTGTTAACAGCAATCATTAAATAAAAGTATTAGAATTGAATGAAAGCATTAAAATTGAAAATTCACAAAAATTTGAAAATCATTTAACAAAGAACAACCAGGTTCTGCATTAATTGCATACATAATTCAGGGATGAAATTGTACTTTATTTAAAAGAAAACATATGTCATAAGAGACAAAACGATAGAGAATAATTTCATCGAATAATAGGATTCCATGATTTGAATATTTCAGAAACAAAGAAAAAGATAAGGCATTTCTTGTTCCAAACGAAATTAAGGCAGTATCGATAGCAGAATAACGATTGGTAAGAAAAATTGGAAAGTATATACCAGAAATAGGCTTACTAACTGCGCACTCTGACCACTGCTTTTCGGACATTTGCAATTTCCGGCAATACACACTGTATTATTTCGACTGAAAAAATGTTCTGATTCGTCTTTATTCTTGGTATAAATGATTTCGGTAGGCAATCGATTGTTTACGCTTTTAATATTATTCGATGAGACTCTCATAGAGCTTTTCCCATCTGCGCAAGTATCATTTATCCTAATGCTTTCCGCCGCAACTACGTTTGCGCTCGAATTGGAAAAAACACAGTTCTCGATATAGACGATATTACCTTCAATCAATATATAACCCGGTTTATTCAATTGAAACTTGGAATGAAGAATCTCTACGGTTGAGAAGTAAGCGAAATTCAACGAACCTGTAACATTTTGAAATTCACTATTTTTAATGTGTAGAGTTTCACCCTTTGCCGAGAAACTAAGCTGATCGATACGTTCGATCGTAACATTGATCATCGAAAAATTGGTTATCGCTATGTCGGTAAATCGTTCCGCGAAATTATTAATCCGTGTATCTTCGATACGAAGCGTTTCAATGCTTTTAAGCCTGACGAAAGTGTCACGACTAATTAATGGTATTCGCCCAATTCTCGACAATTTGAGTCGTTTCAATCTTTTTGATGTTAAAAATAATTCAAAGATCAAACGTTCACTAATATTTTGCACAATAATTTCCGTAATTTGACTCGCTTCCGTTAAACTGGAAAAATGAAGATTCGCAATGTTGCAGGACGCGATTTGTATAGTCGTCACATTTTCATAGTTGTATCCTTCTGGCAGGAAAAATTCCTGTAAAGGAAAAGAAATTTTGCAACGAAACCCTTTTTGAATTACTCACATTACTCATAGTTGGTTCGCAAAATCACGCAAAACCGTTCGACGAAAAATTTACCTCATTTCCAATGCAATGGCAATCGACTGTCGTCATTTCATGAATCTTGCATTGTTCGCTAATATTACTTGCAGCTGTTATCAGTAATAGCGCGCAACTACTCATCACTGTCGATATTGTCTTCATTTTCTACAATTTTCCAGAGATTTATCTCCGTAAATTTCGTTTGTAGACTGAACTTTATCTCGTATTTCCAATCGACTCTTTTCCGTTTATATATATATATATATATATATATATATATATGTATATATATGTATATCTTTCCTTCCTTCCTTCTTTCCTTCTTTATAAAACATTCACTGGGATTGAATTGCTTAAAATTCACGAGTTTAGCAGAGGAACGAAAACTATAAGGCACTTAAAGCGAATTTACATGATAGAAACGTAGAAAAAAATAACACGGTATCGCTACAAAGGTTGAACACCGAATAAACTCTTGCGAGAGGCTGATCGTTAGGATTAAGATGGACACTTGTTTCATGCCGCTTTCATATTGAATGACATACGGGTAATTCGGTGGCAACACGTCCCATCCAATAAATTTGGGATAGGGTAATGTGCGTGAGTCAGTTCGCTCGAAACATATGGTACTCGACTATTCAATTTTGTACCGGAAAAGGATATAGTGTATACAAATCCGTCAAAAGTTCGATGAAGTTTCAACGTATTCGATAACTCTCGTTCTTTTTCTTATTTTTCTTTAGTTCTTCAATGCGGTTGTACAAAAAAATGTCAGTTGCGATATTTTCCATTATGCGACGTTATTCTTATAATAAACTTGCCATACTATGTACATATGTATATATACAAACTGTATATATATATAGCCGATGGTTATGAAATTTTGAAAGAAAAACAGCACTTACATCTTAACTGTGTATTTGTAGCATGGATCTGTATAACAATATTTCTACAACCTAATTCCTGTTAACGAATTTGATTTGTTTTCTTATCCATGTTTGGGAGACTGTATAAAAAACGGTCTGCAGCAGAGAAACAGCTCGAATGATAAGATGCGTGAACGATAAGTAAATATACGTATATGTAAAACGAGAGAGTGCGGGGTAGCAACATTGCAATATTAAAATAATACGTTCGTCCTTAAGACCTCTTGTGCAAAATCTCTCTGATAGCTCCTTTCCTCTCCATGGAAACAAGGTCTAACGGTGTTTTTCCTTCATGATTCGGTAAATTCGTGTGGCCTCCGGCCTGAACCAATAGCCTATACACTTCCTTCTGCCTGTCGAAGGAAACGTTGGTCGACATAGCTGCTACCGCGTGCAACGCTGTATCGTGATTGTAATTGACGGCATTCACCAAATCAGAAGCCCAAGTATCCAGTAATAACTATTGGTAGCGCGTTTGCGCATAAATCAAATCGATTAGGGAAGATGAGAAATAGCTATGGTAAAGGTAGAACAAACCGACTCTCAATGAATAAAACAATACCTTTACAAGAACAGGATCGCAATCCAAAGAAACTGCCATATGTAACGCATTGTTCCCATATTTTGTTTCTTTGATTCTAGGATCTGCTCCGTATTTTAACAGTAGTTTTATCGTTCCCAATGACGTGATTCCTTTTGTAAATGGTATATGCGTTTCGATCGCAATGTGGAGCGCTGTTCTACCTAGGTACAGAGAAACACGAACAAACGTAAGACCGATTGTTTTCTATCACAAGGAGAGAGAAACACTATAATCCAAACTAACCATCATAGTTACGTTTCGATAGGTCAAATAGCCGGTTCCCTTGGATGGTTTTCAAAGCCAACAATTCGGCTAGAGTTTCTTCATGAGAATCCCCTTGTGCCGCGATCGAATGTATCAGTGTATCCCCCTGTAACAAGGATGCAACAATTTTAAGAAACAAAGAAACCACGAAGGCATTATGTAAAAACATTTTGCATATTGAAAAAATGACGGAGAGAAATAAGAATGATGGGAAGAAAGGAAGAGAGAGCAATACTCGAGTATGATATAATCGTTGACTGATGTCGATTCCTTTTTCCAACATAGTCGCAGCTAAATAACCAGCAACGAACGGAGATTGTGGACAATTCAGAGCAGCCAAGTAAAGCGCATCATCGCCGCGATTGTTCGTAATCGTTAAAGCTCCTGTGATTGTACTCATACGTTCTACGAGTGGTACCAAATAGGCCATCTTTTGAACAAGTTCGTTCGGGTTGCCAACCAGGCACATCAGTTTTCTATGGGAAGAAAAGCAATTACATGAAGCAGCTCACGAGTACAAAATCGATCGATTTGAAATCACTTACGTATCTCCATCTTTGTCCTGTTTGGCTAGTTCTTTTACCGGTCGTTTAAGCAGACTAATCATAGCCTTCTTCACTTCTTGCGGATCTAATTTTTCTTTCAGTTTTTCGCTTGCCTTTACAGATGGCAAATTCAACGATGACCAGGGTATCGTATTTCGATCGGAATTGCTAAAACTGCATAACAAAAAATCATCAATATCAATTTCATATACAATTCAATTTCGCATCGCATCGTTCTTGGTACACCGTATCTCGTGCAACGGCAGACGGTTTATTAAGCTTCAACGAGACTCACCAGTGTTGCTGAGAATGATCTTCAAACGAAGCAACCATCTTTGGGATTTGATAATCGTCTTTAGGATTCGTTGGTAAGTTTTTCGTGGTAAAATCATCAAAGCTGAAATTAGTAGCGACGATCGCGTCTATGGTTGGCGAAGAGTCACCAAACGAGTGAAACAATGGGGAGAAATCACGCTCATGATGGATATTGTCCTTTGTACTGATTGTTTCTGACGAACGCTGTTTAACTAGAGTACCGTAACTTTTATCATACTTTGTGTAACTCGAAAGCAAAGGCGCATTTATAGCAGTGTTCGTCGTTTCGATCTTCTGGGTATCTTTCTGAGGAATGTTAGCTCGTGATACCGGAGAATACGATACGTCGAACCATGATACAGGTTTCGGAACCATCACACCTTCGTTGGGGACATTATCGCGATTCGGAGAGTGTCGGACTTGCTGAAAATTATTGGTTTGGAAGGTAATCGTATTCGGGGCGTTTTTCACTTTCGAAGGGTTCTGCAAATATGTTTCTTCCACTTTGTCTTTTTCTCCGTTTAAATTACTCACTAGTTCATCCATCACTTGCGACAACAGTTCATTATCGTCGATATTATTTACTACGGTGTTGGATACGTCAGTATCGCCATCGAGCCTCCAAAACTGAAAATTTTCGAAATCCTGTTTGAATCGTTCCCCGATTCGCGAACCGGCTGTCGTCTGATATGTAAACGAACTGTTCGGACTTGATGTGTCACCGTACGACTGACTCGAAGAAGAAGGTGAGCAACTTGAAGAACAGGAGAAAATTTGCGCCGGGCTGCACGTTGATGTGACGGTGATCTAAGGATTGACATCGAACAGATCATGTATATATCACAAATTTGATCACATATGGAATTTTCTAAGCATATAAGAAACGCTTATACGTATACTATATCGATTACCCGAGGAGAGCCGATTGGGCTGTGATTCGTCTTTGGTTGCGATCTTCCCGAAGATTGTGTAGAAATGGGCAAAGCCGGTGAGTGAGTACGACTCGATTCACGGCTCTCAGAACTGGAAACGATCGTATTACCATCGGTCAAACAAGTATCGAAGAAAGTTTCCATTGTTTCCTGCGAACGTAGGAAACTCTTCTTTGTTACGTGTTGGGCCGCTTGAAAAGCTCCGCATAGCACATTCTCCAATAATAACAAGTCGTCGCTTAAAGCATTCCCGACGATCGTCGATGGAGTCGAAGAAAACTGAAAATGAAATATGAGACGTTTTTATAGAAAAACCTAACTGATAAAACTTTCATTCAAAAAAGGAAACAGCCTGTTCGATTAAAAGAACAAACGTAAGTACATACATCCTTTCTTAAACTATAGACTTGCGATTTATCTTCATCTCTAGCGTTACTATCGTAAGTGCAGCTTGTTCTCTCCAAATCTTGTAATTGATCGAGACAAGCGTTCAATTTTTCACTACATTCTTTATCACGTAGAATTTGTTCCGCGGTTTTATCGTAATCGATCGGAAATGTTTCGTTTGCTTGAAAATTCCGTGGCTGTTCGACGCTCGTCCAGTAAGGTTGACTGCGAGTCAGCGAACAAAATTGCGATTTAATCGGCCCTCGTTCAATCAGATCGTTTCGATCGTTCTCCCTATCATGGTCATGATCGCAGTCGTAGATGTCGTTATTGTTCGACGTTTGACAGCCGGGGACTCTTCGTACGCTGTGTTTCGTCCGATACGCGTCGAAACCGCGTATTTCATTCGATTGATCGACCGTGTCGCGAGTAAGCCGAAGATTCTCAATCTTCTCAATTACATTTTCGATCCCATTCGACAAGTGAAAACCAGTGGAATTTAATGCGGTATTTTGGTTCCGAGATACAGACACTGCGTTGATATTCGTCATGTTCGATGATTTTTGTCTACCTTTTCAATGAAAAAATATCCTTATGAACTCTTACCTGCGAACAAATTTCATATACAGTACGTATCATACTCACGAATTTACTCCTATATCTAAAGAGAAATAATCTTTGTGAAGCAATATTATAATTTGTAAAATTCTGCGTATTTGTTTCGCTTGCAAAAGCAAAAATGTATAATATCTGTGTAGGTGAGTAACTAGTTTATTTGAAAGTCCAACGAGTTAACCCCTTAACCTACAACTACGGGCATAGCCCGTAGTAAGATGATCGGGCCAAATATAAATATTAGCGGCAGCGCCCTAAAGTTATAAATATTTGTGGAATATTTGATAAGTAATTACAACCTGATGCAATAATTGTGGTAGATGCAAGTACTACAAAAAGTTTATTCATACAAAAATCACTAATACAAAATTAATAATCTGCAATGGTGTGATACAATTCGAAACATTCTGGTAGATGTAAGGGAATTTTACGATTGACCCGATCATCGTACTACACAAGTCGTGCGAATGGCTGGAAGACTGCGCGAGCTTGTTTACGTTTGCGCCCCAAAATTCTCGAACGTAAATCGTAGGTTAAGGGGTTAAGAAAATATGATAAAGTCGTGAAATGAGGAACAAACGATATGCGATAAGTCGCATATAAACAATAACAAAAGGTACAAAATTGATAAGGGAGTTATAAAAACGGTGATATTTACTACTACGTTTCTATTATCACGATAGATAGAGAGCTGTTTTCATCATATAATAAATAAAAGTTATTCGTAGAATATATCGTATTTACCATTTGTTTTGAACGTATCGCTTAGAAAACTAATTATTCATACTAAATACTAGACAAAGTAGGATCGCGAACGCGATTGTGCACTATCGATCGATCGTTCCGCAACCGGTTCGACGATCCAATGTAGTCGCCTCGTTGAATCGGAACGTAAATATATCACCCGTAAAAAAAATGAGAACGATGACAGCTGTTTATGGCTAACAAGGCAAAAAGCCTTCACGCGTTCACCGCATACACTGCGTTCGTTATTGAATTACAAAACGACTAAATAGTTACACGAAATCTGCGCACGTTCGATAAATAACATGGGGCGTTAGAGGACACTCGGCAGTAGCTTGAAACGAAGTTTAACTGTTTCTGCTCTGTCGTGTCTGCGAGAGATATCATCGTGTCTTTTCGTCACTCCTCGATCTACGGATAATCACATAACTTTACCCACTTATTTAAAGATTATCTCGCGTCGGCCCACCTGTCTATTTTCGTCCGATCGCTCCTCACATACGATCTTTCCTCGTGAAATAATAATCGTCACGATCGATCCTGACCGTCGAGAAAGCGACACGCGCTAAACCAGTTGGCCGACCCGCCGACTGATCACGCTTCTGTCCGTTTCGCGATAGCGGACGCGCATGCGCAACTATCGACGACGATGACGATGTTTCAACTCCATTTGCATATGGACGCGTATGCATGTTGGTTCATACGGGAATTATCCAGTTGGCATAGTCGTACGAATTCTAATCGAAAAAGACAAAGATGACAGTATGCATGTCACCAAAGAATAAACGAACAAAGGAGGAGATAAAGACAAAATTTTACTCAGAGTTATCATGACACTTACGTTATTGCATTGCTATTCACATTACGATCATTGTAGACAACGCCATAGAAGATAGATCACTTTATTCCGAAATTTGAAATAATTTCTAGCCGTTGTGTTGTGCAATTCTTCCTTCTCAAAGCTTATGTATTCTATGTGCGCTGATCGCGACTAAACGCGAAGTAAGCAAGGACAACGGAAAGTGGCAGTGGAAGCGGCGAAGAAACGAAAGGAGGAATTTACTCGCGAAACGGTCGAAATCATCTCGGTTAAGGAGAGGGGGAACGAAATCGTGGTTAGTTATGGCGGCGGGACCTGAGACGACTGCGGTTTCCAAACAATTAAAACAACTGGGAGACTCTCCTTACCATTGTGCATGCGATTGGCCTTTTAACGGGCGTTGCGCGTAATCGGATTTCCTACGTCCGAAGTTTATCGCCTTTTAGCGAGAATCGCAGCGTCCTGCTCGTTCGAAACTCGTTGTTAGTCAAACGAAATATATTATTTATAAAAGAAAGAAACATCGTAGAAGAATATTTTTCTCAATCAAGTTTATTTCATGCAAGAACGTTGTCGTTGATTTCGTTGATACAAGGGGCGATATCGCGATACATCTTTTTTCCTTCTTCTTATTCGATCCCACCTTTCCGTCGATCGCATCATCGTACGAGGTTCGTTGCAATTTACGAGGAAACAATTACACGTTCACCGCAGATACTTGGTTAGACGGTAGAGTGACTTGACTCAAGGAAGTACGAAAATATTCCGACTTTGCGAAGTATCCATATTGTCATCACGATTAACCAAGCGTTGAATATTCTATCGAACCACTTCATCCTAAAAAATATCCGATCATTCAAAATAACTTCCTGCGGAGAATAGAGTCGAAGATTAGTCGAGCAAATAGCAAAATTAGCATAATGTATGAAGTACACGAGGGCAGGGGAGGGGATTTAATCTGACGCGACGATATGGTTACGTTATCTGAACGGGGTTTTCCGTTTCCCGCGATCTGCAATCCGCAATCTGCAATCCGCAACCTGCTTTCCGTTTTCCATTTCCCGTCTCACGAAAGCGATCAAAAGTTGCGCTTTGTGGCGCCACCATCGCGTCTGCTTGTAGTAGTAAGTATCACGATGGAAACGTGAAATCGACACGCGATTGATCAAACGAACCTTAGGAACGTGTACATACGTATGTAGGTAGAGGAAGACGTCAGTAATACGATAGCTGGTGAGACGGCGGCAAATGGGACAGTCACCTAACGCGTCTTCTCGATCATAAACGTTACCTGTCGTAATGTCGTTTCGCCTGTTTTAATCGAGTCAAATCCTCCTTTAAGAGATAACGTTTCGCTCCGATCAAACAATTCCTAATAAAATGAAACGTAAATTAGTAAATTAGAGATGTATTAGAAAAGAATACCTGATAGTGCTTAACAACACAGAAAAGCAAAACTATTCGATATCGATTGAAAACTATTTTTGCGTACCACTCGACCGATCGCTTACTTAAAGTATTGTTCCACGTTGAAATGATGATAATCGTAGCCGAAGATTTCTCGCTCTGCCGGTGGCACTTGTGTTGTTAAAATATTCAACATGTTGGAGTTGTGAAAACACCACTCGTTGTGTAAAAAGATACTCAATTGTGTGACGCTGGAGTAAATCGTCTTGTGAATTTTCATTAGCCTAATCGAAGCGAAAAAGATGTCGAAAAGATTGATAAGATCAAATGGGAAAAAGGAAAAAACGAAAAGAGCAAGTGTATAGACGTACTTACATGCGTCGACGACCCGTCGCATTAAGAGTTTCGTCGATGATCAAGGCTGGCAGCACGTGGGTCAACAACGTCAAAACGTAATGAAGAAGACGATTCGACGTTAAGATGGTACGGGGGTACCAGATGATTCCTTCGAGCGGCGTTTCTTCGTTTAACCTTAATCCCATTGTGACCAATTCTTTACTAGTGATGCGATGGACCTGGTGGGAGCTGCCGTTATAGACGTAAACGCTCGGATCCTTGGTTATCCTGGATGCACGTGAGCGTTTTCAACTAAATTTTAGTACTTGGTACTACTAGTTGTACTAAGTACTAAATGTTACTACCAAAATTTAACGCGATAGCTTAGACTTATGTATATATATATAAGGGTGTACGTTAGCGCGACTGCGATTGATTGAATTACGATTTAGCTCTCATACGTTTCTAATCCTCGTTTCCACGCGGCTGTCAACATAACTTTAATGGCTAAATCAATAGGAAGAAAATCGGCGGCCACGTTCGGTTCTAAACGAACTACTCGCAATATTCCCTTTCCACCACCGACCATCATACCCACGGGTCCGTTGAAGTTGTCCAGCCAGCCAGGCACAGGATCCTCGATCGTCGATATCACTGTTTTTATTTCCGAGTGCATTATTATTTACTACTTATTATTTATTATTTATTATGAGATAAACCTCGCTACGTACCTATCGACGGTCGAAAAATTACGCTAGGTAAATCTTTCGAATAATCGCTTATCACTTGCTCTGCCAGTCGCTTGGTGAACGTGTACGTGTTTGGCATCGAACCCAAGTACCTGCGTTCCAACGATATTCACTTGTTGATGTAATCTCGATAGAAAGACGGAAGAAAAATACTCACTTGGAAGTAAATATTTGTACCGTCTGTTCATCTAGGGATTCTATCATTCGTATAGCACTTCTCCAGTCTGTTAAAGCGGGATATACAACTTCGTCGATTACCGGCTTGTCAACATGCGCGTATGCGGTGCTAACGTGTACTAATGCCTGATGCAACCAAAAGTGATTTTAAGAATGCTGGTTGCTCTTATAATTTCCCAAATTAAGATAAGAAAGAGAATGTTTTCTACTTGCCACCAAGTTTTTCATAGCTCCTGCAAGAATGCAAACATCTCTGGTCGAGCGAACGTTCGAAAATATATCCTTTCTTAGATCTTCGATGAATCGAACGTTCGCGGCTACGTGAAAAATCACGGAAACTCGTTCGGTAATCGTTCGTCTTTCCACCGGTCCTAAACCCAAGCCCTCGACGCTCGTGTCACCGCGAACCGGGATCAACTTTTTCAAGTTGGATGGCCTTTCTTTTCTCAGTCTGTCGAACAGCTACGAACACAGAAAAGACTCTCGTCGAGACAATAAACGCATGTATATTCATTATATGTATATAATTACTTACTACTGCACGCATCAAATACGAACATCAACTCGTTTCGTTTTCTTACTAACCGGCAACTCGAGCATTTTCTTCAATCTATCGTCGATCGACAGTCCGGCTTTTGGTCGCATCAATATGAATATCTCTCCAACATCGGGACAGGATCTCAGTAGCTTTTCGATCAACACCTTTCCCAGAAACCCAGTGCCGCCAGTCACGAAAATATTCCGGCCAACGTAAAACGCGGCTATCGAGGCACGTTCCTTTGACCTGGTCTTTGCATCGACGTCTGTCTGGAACCGATCGTTTTCCCCGAAACGTATGACCCTTTCCTTCTTATTTATTTATTTACTTATTTAGACACTTGAAACAAAGGGGATTATTCGATAAAAAGACTTACAGGCATAGTGTCACTGATTTTCCTCCGCTCTGCTACTTGAACCGATTCCCTTTGCTTCTTTCTCGTTAAAATTTCTGTTCAGTTTGCTTTTCTTCCGGCACCTTCTTCTTCTTCTTCTCCTTCTTCTTCGTTTCTATTTCTTTTTCATTTACTTTGATTCTACAAATCCATCGATTGATCGGCGAACCAATCGACTGATCAACTGACCGACCGATTCTATTGTGAAACCTCAGGAAGCTTAGGAAGTGGTGACATTGAAATTGACCTCGCATTTCATTGTAATATATACCGGTTGAAAGGGCAAATACTTGCATATGTATATGTCCATTGTTAAATTGTATTTATAAGTTCGGCACTCGAAAACTACCGAACAACAATAAATTGTCATTACCCAAATAAATTGAATATTGAAATTAGAGACCGTGGTTTTGAGTGTCTAGCTATTCAAATATGTGTAGCACGTGAAACGTGTATTAAGGAATTAAAGATCCGTGTTCTTAATATACATGTTTTAGTTGTAAACATATTTTTGTTCCTTGTTTGTTATATTTCAGTAAAATTTTAACGTACGAAAAACAAAGAAAGATGCAAAGTGGTATTCTTGTGGTTACGCTGACTGTCTTCCATACGTTAAATTTGACAAATTGCGGCTAAAATATCTGCTAAACTAATAGCTTTTCGACACAAATTAGTTAATATTTATTATAAAGAACTTCAAAATCTCTTCCACTATTCGACCTGCAAAAAAATAATTTGCACAGTACGATGCTCCGTTTCAAACAAAACAACATCTATTCAAACATTTTGTTAATAGAACCAATCCTTTATGAGATATTTCGATTTGTCGAGATACAGAAAATACCCTATATACCCGCGACGTTCGGAGATAGGAGTAGTCGCACGATAAATTCTTAAACGTTATTACAGAAATTAATGCGGTGATGGTATCTGCATATCCATTTTCTTGCGAGCTTCCATACCAGTGTTTGTAAATATCCGATAATTCGATCATGAATACAAAACGTTTGCTGTCTACTTCCTGTGAATAATCGCGTAATACGAAAGCAGCTTATTCAATGTCTCTTTTCTATACGTTTCACTTTTCTTTTGCTATATATATAGCAAAGTATAGGTTGCACCCTATACATGTATATACATGTATATATATATGTATATACATATATCGTTGGTAGTTGGTTACGGCAGTCGGCAGTTGTCAGACGTGTTACTGTCGATCGTGACATTCATGACGGCCTGTGACAAGAAAGGGAGGTTTCTCGCTAATCCATTTGAATACATCGATGTCGTCATTTCCCCGACAAAGCGAAACAACGTCGTTGTTGACTCGTTCGAGCTTCGACTTGGACCAGGTGTTCATCTCGGAGAGGTATCGATTCGGCAAAAAAGTACCCATTTCGACCCTATGCCGAGCTTGTGTATGATACACGCAAAGGAGAGGGAGAAATAGAGTAAGATAAGAAGTAAAAGAGAAATGGTCAATTTTGCAGGGGATCGAAGGGCAAAGCATCGTCGAATAATAACCGACAAACGACGAAAAGCATACAAGATTTCTTCGACGAAGAAAATGACCGCGATTCAGACTCGGACTCCAAGTCGGACGTGTTGTACGTGGAGTATGAAGAGGATGAAGTAGAAAGAGAAAGCATCGCGCGAAGACAACGAGCGATATCCACCGACGCACCACGTCACGTTTTATCCTTGGTAAGGAAGAAACATAGTATTTCAGTTAGCGATAATCTAATTCGGTACTGTTGAACGTTCGATGTTCTAGGTGGAAAGATGGCGCGAATGGCAGGTTATTTCGCTGTAAAGTAAATCGGGATAAGCGACGATCATTTGATTCTCGTTGATGTCTGCGGTGTAGCGACGTAACGCGGTTCGGCCAACTTTCGAATTCCAAATCAGCCGATCTAGTAAACGCGTTGAGCCGCAAACGCCGTGGCCGTTTCCCGAAAGAAACCGAACAATCTCGATTCTATTCAATCTCGATTAATTTAGAAAATGGCAGCGGCCGCAATTATAGCGCGATCCAAAGACACGTCCTTGAAAAATCAGAAAAGAAGGAAAGAAGACCAAGCTTCGCCGGAAGAAAAAACAGATGAGTCTGCTGTCAAAGCAGGAATTTTCGATGTAGATAAAATTAGTAGGATGGAGGATATCAGGTAACGTGGACGAAAGAAGAAGTATGTATATATGTACTTTTTAATTTATCATCATCGTCTCTCCCTTTTTCTTCCTCCTCTTCTTTTTTCCTTTGCTATATCACGCAGGGATCTTATGATAAAAGACATGCAAGAGGAGATTCGTTCGGAACAATACGACAAGAAACGAAGAATGGAAATGGAAGCGGAAGAAGCGACGATCCGGCAGAGACAGCTGAAGCAGACATGCGTCATACTTTCTCGACATTGGACAGCGTACGCGAATAACATATTGAATCTGAAACAAGAAGAGAACGTTGGTATTTGGTTGAAAAGAATTTCCACCATTTCACGACGTCTCTCTGTCTCTCTCTTCCCGTTTCTATCGATGCATTTTAGTGGGCACGATATATGACTTGCGATGGTCTACCAGATCCTGGTTCGTTGTCCGATATGAATACATTTTTGTTTCTCTGGCCGTTGTCAGACAAAGAGGCGAGTATGAATACCATAGAGGATAAGTGTCGAGTGATCACACACGTAAGTAAACAGAATAATTCGGTCAATCGATTAATAACTTTCATGATTAATTTTAATCTTTCAGCTGTTGAGCAAGATCGATCGAATTATTCGCTTCTCCACGATCGACTCGAAGGAATACGTGGTCGAATGCGAATCGGTGAGTGGATCTCGAGGAAATCTCTCTTCCTTTCCAACGATTGTCACTTTTATTTTCTAACGCCACAGATCGCTACCAAGCTTCGAATCGAACTTCAACGATGGATAGATCTCGCGTGCTACCGATTGCTACGTAACATCGAGGCTAACATGATCAGAGAAGGCATGAAAACTACCAGATACGTTCGTGCGACGAACAAAGCAGTGTGTTGCGTTTGGGCTCCTATCCCGTTGCCGATAGGACTGAAACGACAAGGAGGGGATATAGAACGATCGTCGTTAATCGCACACGGGTACCCTTTCGACCTTGCTGCGCCAGTCTACCGATATATTATATTACAGTCTTCTAGTACCGTTAATAATATACTGATCGAGTTTGATCGTTACGCGTTTCAAATTGCAGAAAGTCGATCGAAATAGAATTCGAAGAAATGAAACTGACGATTAAGATGCCGAGCGATTTGGACTGCCATCGCATGGCGATTAGAGGTCTTTGGCTTGCTTACGATCATTACTCGATCGAAGCTAATTCCTATCGCATGCCCCAACTACCAGAAAATTTGTTCGATCTGTGGAATCCATCACTAGGTACGTTATGCTTCTCTACGCAGTTTTCGATACGTTCGCTCGTGATCGAGAATTTGGCGCAACTACCTCAACAAATTCCATCATCCCCTCCCTCTACATCTACATTGTGTTTTATTTTATAGATCTTCTGGAATACTCGACAAGAGAGTATGAAGAAAAGGTTCGATTACGCGAGGAACAAGCGGAAGGACGACGTTTACGTCTAGAGGAAAAGAAAGCGATACTGGAAAAAATGGAATATCCTCCGGTTTCACCGCGGCTGGATAAAAGAAAGAAACGAGGTAAAAGGGAGAAAAAAGCACATTCGGCGAAGGATTACCAGTTGGAATTCGAATCCACGTTGGCCTCGGTGTTGCCTTCAAAAATGGAGATATTACCCTATTTGCCGACCCCGAACGAGATACTTGATCAGAGGGAAGGTAAAATCGTCGTCCGATTTTCCAATGGTCGATGTCATATCGTGTCGCATGGGAAATGTTTTGTTCACAGAGGAAGCAATGTCGGAAAGCAGAAAGTTACTCTTTACTCGATGCGAAAAGACAGAAGTGAATTTGCGAAAATATAGGATCCTCGGTGGAGTATTTCGCGTAGATCTCCTCTATCAACCGCCACAACCAAAAGATCTCGGAAAAGAGACTTACTTAACTACTCGTGAGTATCATTTGGGTTACCTTCCAGATGGCCATAATTCGCATTATTGTTTATGTGTTTATCCCTCACTAATCACCGATCACCGCGATTTCGATGCCGCGCTATCGATTACGAATCGCGTCATTGAAACGACCACCGAAACTCGAAACCGGACCAGTTACCAATTAAGCACTTTCGTTACAGTTGAATTACCGAAGGAGCCGAAATTCGTGCCGTTTCTTAGATCATACGAGACACCTAAGGCACCACTGGAGTCCGAGAGAACGCCGGAAGTCATCGAAGCTGAAATGAAAGCTCTGGAACTAGCGATGGATGCGCTCGTCTTGCTTACACTCAAGTCGGTTTACATCAATACGTCAATCTTATTCTTTATGATCTTTACTTTCCTTTTTGTTGATTTGAATTTCCCTCTCCATTTCCTGTTGATTGCTGCTCGCATCGCTGCTGCACCTGTACAGGCTGCCCGATTCGGTGTTCTGGTTCGAACCACCGGTGGTCGCCCATTGGTTACCAGAGAAAGAAATGTGGTCAACGAAACACGTACACGATGTTAAATTCAACGAAGAGAAACAAACGATTACGTTTCGTACCGGAAGATTAGGCATCCATGGATTAGCTGGCTACAAATACGCGAATCTTCCGTTTCAAAGTTGGGAATTGAAACCGGAAATGGGAAAAAGTGGACGAGAACATTCCGGAGTGGTTCTCAGCATTACAGCTGCCATGATTCAAGCCGAGTTCGTTGTCAGGGCGAGTACTATAGCATTTTCTTAACCTGGGATCTTGTATTCATACAGAATTCAAAGAACACGATTTTTTATTTCTTGACGAACAATTAGGTTTCCTTTCCTTTCGTAGGAAGATCGAGTTTGTTTGAACTCACTTACCGGTGCCGCGTCTACACCGATTAAGGAAATTGTCGGTGAATATTTCGAATTGGAATGTTTGATCGAGGTAACTAAGTGTAATTCGTCTTTCAACTTTTTACCCTTTTGCTCCTCTACTTTTGTCCGGTCGTATAAATTGTACATATTTCGCGATGCTCGAGTCGTTTACAAAGAATACTAGCAGTAAAGCGTACACTAGCGTAACTTGCAGCGATTGCAACAAGTTGGATGCGACCTCTTTCCGGAACGGGACGCTGCCAGCTATTTAAAAGGACTCTCGATCAAACACCCGATCGCTGAGAAACACTTGAGAGAGTGTATGGCTCTATTGTCTACCTCCTATATTTTTTCTTGGTCACGATGGAACGCGTCTCGCAGCTTTCGAGAAATAGTTTTGCAGTTTAAAGAGGTTCACGGTTGCGTCGCAAAACAGGTAACGCGCCAACAAATAGCCTTCGGTTAATTATTTTCAAAATATATACTTGACCTTATTTTACTGAACCTTACCATTCAGCGTACGAACCTGACCGTCTTGGTAACATCTTCGCGGACAATGCGCATACGGTGTACCGAGGTCAGTTCCGAATTCTCCGACTTACCACTCGATGACGACGAAGACATCAAGGTAAAGAAAAACGATCCGTCCCTTCTCCTTTTTCTTCTTTCTTTTCTTTCGTTTTTTAGTTTTACGCCGACCTTTATCAATTGGCGTTAAACACCGCCGGGATCAAGACTCGACTACTCACGGAACAGATGTCGTATAAATTAGCGTCGACGGTTACTCAACTTCTCGAACGTACCAACGTTATCAGCTTGTCCTCTTAACTCGATCGAGCTGCAAATAAGGACACCTGGCTGTCGGTGCATCGAAAATGGAAGAAGGGCAATAAGATTGGATGACGAGAGTTCGTTTCCCAAACGAAATTCTCTTTATTCGGATATACAACGTTATGTCGAGCATCAAGCGATATTCAGGAAATAATAAACGCCTCCGTTCGATCAGTTTGTCAACGATATATCAGTTTGTAAAACGATATTTCGACTCGAAGGAAACACACAGCGATATCGAGCTTATAGTTAAGCGATAAAGAGTTAATCGATGCGCTTCGTCGTTGGGTCGAGGGTCGAATGAAAGAGAATGAGGTAGCAGAATGATGTAGGGTAGAGATTGCGCGACCGAGTCGGTTGCTGGAATGCTCGGGACGAAGGGCAAGATGTGGAGCAAAATGTGTGTGTGTGGGTGGGTGGGTGGGTGAGTTTGTGCGTGCGCGCACGGATCAGATCGATAAGGTGTATAACAGGCGATACACAACGACGAGGAAATGATATGACAAGGAAGCGTTAAATCTGTACGACTGACAGAGTCGTTTACTGCGGATCTGGCTACGTGGGCCTAGTCAGTCGAGGTTTCCGACAACGAACGGTTTGTGTGTTGTGTGTATGTATATGTGCTTGCTTGCTTGTTTGTTTGTTTGTTTATCGATATCGTCAATCGAAAACGCAATTACTTTTCGAACGGGGCTCGTTCGTTCCGTTTTCCCTTCGTCTTTCTCTAGTCTTTGTCGAAAAATACAACTTATTTCTTCGAATCGATGTTTCCTTCCATCCCACCCACCTATACAGATGGATACACCTTCCTAACTTCCAGTTTAATTCTTCTCTTGATTTTTAGAACAAACATTACGTGCATACGCAATAGGAAGCTAAAAAATATATGTATAGTGTTGCGCGCTGCGAGGGCCGGACACGCGTGGCGAGCAGTCTTCACTTCGGTACACAACCGAACACGATCGATCGCAGAAATTTCTTTCGCCCCTTCGTTCATTCGCCCGCTCATGTATTCATGTGTTCGTCCGTTCATTCATTCCCTTGTCCGTTCGTTCGTCCCTTCGTTCGTCTGTTCATTCATTCGTTCGTCCATTCATTCGTCCGATCATTCATCCATTCGTTCGTTTGTTCGTTCGTTCGTTCGTTCGTTTGTTTGTTCGTCTGTTCGTTTGTTCGTTCATTCGTTCGTTCGTTTGTTCGTTTCTCCTTGTCCGTTCGGTCGTCCTCTTTCGCACCCATCCTATCTTCTCTTTTCTCTTTTTCTTCCGTTGAGTTCGTTTGCGCTTACTTCCTCTTCCACCGATCGACGCAACCCTGTTCGTCCTATGTATCGTTTGCACGCGTACGATATGTATACTCATAGTCGCGCGCAATATGTCAAACGATAACGCTGTCACGATAATCCCTTTTTTCCAATTTTCTTTTCCGTTTCGATTCGGACGATCGCGAATCCAGCGTCTGCGACGTGCCCTGCTTACTTATTAGCTATCTTTCTATATTCTCAAACACATCAGCATCCGGCTCGCCAGCTATTCCAGCATAACTTTTTCCATTACCTCTTTTCTTCTTTTACCTTCGTTCGAAACTTTTTGTTTACAGGCTCGACGATGCTTCTCCTTCAAGTAGGTGTACTTGCATTATGACGAACCGACTACGTTGTTTATTCGTCAAGTTATGCCTGTACTACGCGATGAGCGTTTATCAATCTCAAGATTAAAGACTGTAGTAGTCGATGATGAAATGGTCGATGCGTAAAGTTCTACTTTCGATAAATTTGCGAATCAGAAAACAACTGGAGGAGGCAACCTGCCTTTCCTTTTTCACCATGTTACCGATCGAACGAAAGACCAAGAAGAAAACGAGACAGTAATATCGTTTGACGCGGTGCGTCGTACGCCGTGTCAAATGAGTCCCGCGTGTCGGCTCGCTCTCGATCCGACGCAGAGGCCAACAACTTGCACTTCTCGACTCGCCACTTCGCGCGAGTTATAGCAGGGTGAATCGTGTCGAGAACAGAGAGGTAATACGGATAGGCGATAAAATACCGACTATGATCGAACCTGTATAAGTATCGACTGGATTACGCTGATCGACATCGAGTAGCGAGCCATTCTCGCGCGGGATCACTCTAAAATCCTATTAACGCTCGTTCTATCGTTATCGCAAACTGGAACTTGACTCGCAAGCTGCTTACGATTGAGGTAATCCATGGTATAAGGCCCAATTCGCATCCAGTTCGAATTAACGCGTACTTAGTTTGTATACACTACGCAATGTATGTCGACGATTCGTTTGACTCTCTAAAATAGGTTTTAGAATTAGCGCGCGTTCCATCTGCGTGAGAAAACGCAGATTAAATACCAAACATGAACGATCGATCGCTCGAACAACGAATCTCTGGCGCCACACGCGAATAATCTTCGTCCACGTGAGAAGCGTATACGGTAATCCGTCCGTTGCTTCGGCTAAGTCGGTTTCCATTGGCACCGGCCGCCGATCGTTGTTGCTGTCGCGCGAGTTTCGCGAAAGCTCCATCGACCAGGATCGCTCGAAATTCCGAACGATCGCGGCACGTTGGAGCAAACGAGAAAATCGGAAAAGAAAATAGGGAGAAGAAACGCTCGAGGGCAGGGAGACACCTTCGATCCGTCGTTCGCGTTTACTTTTGGCACTTTTTCTCCGATTATGGGGCTAATTTTCTATCAGAGCGCGCGTAATCGCACCAACAGGCGTTCCATCACGATCGACCAAACGCGATCGAGCGACATACGAACGTATAATATTTATAAACGCGCTGCGAACGCGTTCGCTTAACGACTAAACGCTATGGATCTGGTGCATGTGACACTCCTCCGGTGCAAACGTTAGCTCGGACTCCGACTCGAAAGAGTCGAACAGGAGTCGAACGAGTCGTTTTAGCGCATTTCTCTCTTTTCTTATTTTTTCCTTTTCTCTCTTTCTTTTTTTTTTTTTTCTTTTTTCTTTTTTCTAACAGGTTTATGCGAAATCGTAATGTTTCGTGTTGCATTTTGCATTTTGCATTTCAACGGTTGCGTAACGGTATAATACACAGGCTACGATATACAAACGTTAGTCTAACTGGTTTTTGTGCTACTCGATAATTAGGTGTACACACATGTGCGATGCGTATGCGTGCAAATGTTTGACCTACTTCATATGCAGGTGTGTGCGTTCGTGTATATGTATGCGTTCCTGCGTGCATGTGTGCGTGCGCGCGTGTATACGTGCATGCATGCGTAAGTACGTACATACTTACGTACGTTTGTGCGTGCGTGCGATCGAACAAGATCGATGTAAGATTAGACGATATTGACACGTACGCGAGAGAGGAATCGGATGTATCCCGCGTCGCGTACAAAGTCGTCGCTCGATCTCGCTGGCGTGGTACGTAGCTCATTTAAGAAGCAGCTCGGTTTTTATTCACACTCGACTATCTAGCTATTCGTTAGATTGTAAAACCACTGAATGTAAAAATATTCGTCGACCACGCTGCTCGGAGCATGTGTTTGCCGCGACATCGAGTACGACGTTTTCGAGCCGCAAATCGCATCTACGCTTGTAACGTAAAAGCACTACGCTAAACACGCTACGCGACGCCCCTCGCTTTGCCAACAACTACATATTCTCTACCACTGTCGGTGTTTTACTTTCGTTTCACGACGCACTGCACATTCGACTCTACACATATACCGAGATGAACGCAGTTGCGCACACAGATACGCCACGTATATGCAAACGCACATGTACACGCACACTTTTCGAATGCGAATATACGTATGTATGTATGTATAATGTATGCAAAATCTGCAAATCGTCGTCCCAATTTTATCTCGGGGATATCTCTACGTGTTATCGTCAACAACAGCAAACTATCGAATGTAACGCTTAAGATTAATTCAAGGTGTAACACCGATCACAATTTTTATCGCTTTCAAAAGATTTCCGACTAGGTCGATACAAAAATTCCGTCAAAAATATCGCTGCTTTATGGTTTCTACTTATAAGAATTCAATATTATATTCCGGTGTTCCCCCGTTTCGATCATTCGTACACGTACGCGATGAGCAATTGCACGCTACCAAATAACCAACGGATATAACGAAGGGAAAAGAAACAGAAATGAGAAGGAAGAAGAAAAAATTAGAAGAAAAAGAGCGCGACCTTGTTTTTGACACATAGAGGTCTCGAAACAATCGGAACAGTCGAAACGTAGGATATCGTGGGAACGCGACTAAAGGGGAAAGAAGATGACCGAGTTTGGTTCTACCTTCGGTCAACAATGGACAAGATGCTAATCTATTGAGTTTAATGGCCGACTCGAAAATAAGAAATCATGAAATCGGGGCAAAAGGATGAAACAGAAAGCGCGTGATAAAGGGAAATTTTTTAAAAATTGGTAGACGAGCAGACATTTCTTTTTTTTGTCGTAACGCTCTGATATCTGCTGGTAGAATCGAAAGACACCGGATGAATATACGGGAAACAGGGACGAGGTTGACGCTGAATCGCATCAACGTATTTCGAAGCAACGGTATTACGTACTCAGTACGTACTTACTCGTGCAAAACACTCATAAAAATAATGTTCGATGTTAAATGTCAATAGAGTCGCGAAAGTAATATCGATCGGTCGCTGTTTCGGGCGTCTCGTCGTTCGCTCGAAACGTATATCGGTATGTTCAAACATCGCGGCACACGATCTCGCGTGAGAACGAGCTCGTTATCGTTCGCGCGAGGGAGCTGAATACGGATATATATTCGTCGTGAATCGTTGTCGTGCATGAAGAAAAAGGAGGACAAAGAACTAACCGACAGGAAATATCGACGTTGCGCCGGAGAAAATGGTTCGATCGTAACGCAACGTACAGAAACAGTTTCTGCCCATAAGTATCCTGGGGAAAGGGGAATCTTTCTTTCGCTCGATATGGACGCTTGACCTTTCCTCCGTTCTCTTTCCCATTTCCAGCCAACCGATAGAGCAATCGAGGGAAAATAAAGAAGCTAGAATACCGTTGATCTCCTCCGTGTTTTTTTATACGGAAGAACGTCGTCGCATGAAACCAAACGGAACGCCACGTAGTGAACTATATTTGTATGGGTAAGCCGACAGAATGTCTGTCACTTTCGATTCGACACGAAACTCGACTGCGAAAAATGCGTGAATCGAAATCAACAGGCACCTCGAAATCCTACCAAATATCTCGGTAGATTTTGATCGATTTTATGCGAAGTAGGAAATAAAAAAACGGGAAGAGGATATATAAGAGAAGAAGAAAACAAAGAGATAGCGGAAAATGAAAAAAAGAGGAAAGTAAAGAAAAGAAAAAGACGACGCGAAATAGTGGCAAAATTAAAGGGGCTCGAGAATTCGGAAGATACTCTCGATGTTACAGGTCTAGGTTTGATCGACGATTTCCAATGTGCTCGTAACGTATACAAGTAGCACCAGATACGTTCAAACCTTTACTCTGGCTTTAGTCGATGCCATTGTACGATCGTCTGCCGCGGCTTCGTAATCATATCTTGCCAGTGTTTCGTTTCGCTCGCTCCACTGCCGTTTTTTCCTGAAATTTTACCAACGAACAGCAACGTTATTCGATAGTTCTACGCGCTCATAGATGCATAAAGAGACCGGCGACGCTGATAATGATACGGTTGTGACAGTAACAGTGACAGTGACAGTGACACAGCGGTGGTTGCATTGAGCAAATTATCGAAAAATACTGTACCTGCAAGTTGAATCCGTCCAATCAACTCGTTTCGACCGATGTTATCGAAGTCCATCACCATTACGTCCAACGAACATTCTCGAATCTTTTCCCATGGTACATTAAAAGAAAATGCTTCGTTGAATACTGGATTCAGAGTACATTTAAATATAGGTGTCTTCCGTTTTTCGATCCTCTTGTCGCCGAATTGCAACCATACTTTTACATATGGATCTAAACGCAAGAACAGAGTGGAGAAAAGAGAAAAGAGAAAATTAAGCGTCGTAGCATGATCGCAATCTCAAAATATCGAATCGCTCACCTGATTTTCCGTTAATATCTTTTGCTTTCAAGTTTCTCGCTTTCAAAAGCGTCAAAGTGAGTACGGAATTGCTCGGATGATAACACAAAGAACACAATAATTCGCCGCACTTATCCTTCGCCGGTGGTTTCAGGGCTTTCCAAAACGACGGTTTGTCCGAAAAGTCAACCTACCGAGAATCGTTCAACGTTATATCGCGACTCAATACCACTCGAATACATCGCTGAAGAGCACGGATTGATCATGAAAATTACCTGACATAGCGGAAGAAACATTTCTCCGATAGAATCGTCCCTGGAAAATCGATCGTAGTCGAACACGTGTAAATGCAACACTCTGCTTTGTAACTTTTGAATCGGGAAACCTATGCAAAGAACGTAATATAACGCGACGTAATCCTTTTTGAAACGTGTAACCGTAGTGTGCATCTGTGCATGCGATGCAGTTTGCCTGGAACGCATCTCGGATCGATGCTTACCTTCGAAATAAAATGTTTCGTTCCATCGAGGATTTAGCGTGCGTCTCTTTATCTTCGTCTCTAGTCGGTGTTTCTTGTCCGGCAGAAGGGTTACGCGGACGTAAGGATCGGACGTCCCGGATAAGTCCTTTGCCGGCAAATCTTTACCCTAAAAGTCAAAGTACCGAGTAACATTTGTTATTTATAGCTTTGGCCGCGATGGGTAGGTAGATGGAGGTAGACCGAATATCGACGATTCACGTATCGTAGGCAGGCAGCACTAACCTGTATAATACGTAAGATAAGCGTAGTGTTTTGAAAATCATATTCCAAGCTGAAGTGTATTTGACCAACATTCTCGCTGGGTTCTGAATTATCGATGTACATGTCCACCAAAGACATCGATCTGCTCTGCAGAAACGCTTTCTGAAATGAAAACGTGTTCAAAGCTACACATACGGATTGGACTCGCGAAATCAGCGGCAGAAAGAGATTCGACGAAGAAATCCGACCTACCGACGGATGATCTCCTTTGACGTTTTGCAGCTGTTTGTTTTGCACTCCGGCGGTGGGAGTGCGAGGTTCGGCCGTTCCAGCGGCCGACCCGCTACTAGTCCCGCCGAGGGAAGCCGCGTTCGCCCCGGCGCCCATCCCGCTCGTTCCTGCGTTCGCATTTCCGATACCAGACGCGGCTCCCACGCCAGACCCCGATCCGCTAGCTCCCGCGGTTGCCCCGCTCGTCGTCAAACCGCTTGAACCGCTAGTTCCCGCCGCTCCACCTCCACTTGTCGATGTTGTTGGTTTGTTCGCCGGGCTATCGGTTGTCCTACGGCAATCGACCCTCTTTTCAAATCTCTATCGCACCACTTCATCCGATCGCGTACCCCGCCTGGCTCATTTCTATTGTTCTCGTCCTCGTTGCGTCATCGTAATTGTCTTATCATTACCGTGGTTCACGTTTCGATCTCGTTCATCTTTCGTCATCCGCCAAAAATCTCGCGTCATCCCGATTTCCTTTCACGTGCATTTATCAACCCCTTAACCTACAACTACGGGCATAGCCCGTAGTACGATGATCGGACCAAACGTAAATATTACGGGCATAGCCCGTAGTAGATGACCGGACCGATCGTAAATATTACGGGCATCGCTCGTGGGGGCGCACTACACAAGTCGTGCGAATGGTTCGAAGGCTGCGCGAGCTTGTTTACGTTTTCGGTCCAAAATTCTCGAACGTAAATCATAGGTTAAGGGGTTAACAACGACCAAAACTAAAGCGCATACAGTTTCAACTACATATTTTGGCGTAGCTAAAGCAGTCGCGATTAGATTGTGCGTCGTCAAAAGCGACCATCATAACACTACAAACTACGGTGAACGACGACTCATAGTCAGAGGTTCTATGTTCTATCTACCTATCTAACGTATTATCCTACACATACGTATGTATATGTATACGTAGCTATGGTGCAACGGCTGTCTATGCTCGTCCTTCGATGTGTCGAGCTATTCTGGCTACCATCTAGAATCTAGACCTAGTCTCTTAAACTCTAGACATACAAGTTTGATCGACAGTCGTGAAAACGCATAAAAGCACGTGCGATTCGATTAATTGGGATGCGCAATGCCAAATTTGCCCTGATTTTCTTGTTTTATAAATCTCTCTCCCTCTCTCTCTCTCTCTCTCCCTCTCTCTCTTTCTCTTTCCCCCTCTTTTCTTTTCCTCTGCACAACGCCGAATCGGTAGTTTCACTTGAAATTCGTTCAAAAGGAAAATCAGGGAGAGTCGAGCGTTGAGAAAGGATACTACGAATAGAAAAGTAACAGAGTTTGTTGCAATTGAATTTGGTGCAAAAATTGTTGGGAGATCGCGCATGTTAAGACGAGGAAAAAAGGAGAAATAAGCTAATACTTAGAACGAAACTTGAAACGGGAGAAATGGAAATGTAGAATCGAAGAATTCAATTCAATTCAACTACTTACGCAGATAAAGCAGCACCCATCCGCGAATGAGACATTTCGTTCCATTAGGAAGGAGAATTGAAAGAGAAGATAGAAGAGTCAAGTGAAGCAGTACGAGAGAAGATAGATTAAAAGTTTTTGCTATTTACCAACTCGTGGTATACTTACTCCAATTGCGCTCTGGATTCCAATAACCCCGAAAGGACGCATGAAACAAAAGAAGTGAAAACAGGAATTGGTGAGTCTTGTGTCTTGAATCTTAAATCTCGATCTCAAATTCGAAGAGAGAACGACGAAACAAACGATCACAAGGAATTCGTTTTGGTTCGATGGACTCTCGGAACTTTCGCGTCACAATATTTTCTTCGCTGTCGTGTTCCAAACATTCCACGTTTCGTTTGAAACCGCGGCGCGGCACTGAATCAGTGCCACTCGCAATAGTAACGAATCCGAAGAAGAAGAAACTTGAGAAGAGAGGCCAGCCAATCGAAAAATATAAGGTGCGAGATGCAGAAAGAGAGAGAGAGAAAGAAAGAGAGAGAAAGAGAGAGAGAGGTATAATGTCCCACGTTGTGAGTCATTGTTCAGACAAGCTTATTCGATGACGCTTTACGCTAATCGCCTCAGGGGGACACGCTATCATGCTAATTTTATTCCTAATTTACGTTGCCGATTTAATACACATTCCTTACCTGGTGGTGTAATACTCGAAGAAGGCAACCAGTATTTCCAAAGACCTCGTGACTGCAGCCCACATGATTTTATTGTTCCGAGAGAGTCTTTAACCACGATTATTGCGAGAACCAGAGTTCACATTCCTGTTATCGAGTTTATGATCTATTCCATTGAAAGAAGACGAAAAATGAAGAACGTACTTTCCTATTTATACGCGTGTGCAACCTCTAGCCGCCTCTAAACTTTGCAATCTTTTTCTTCTTTCTCTTTGATCGATAATACACTTCCTCAAGCGAATTATTCTCTTCGAATCACAAAACCTGGCGCGATCCGATCTGATCCGATCTTCGATACTTTGGACAAATTTTGTCTAAATACACAATAAGCAGCACACGAAAACGTTTAATTTAAGAATTGTAACATTTCGATACGTTTAAGTATCGAATTTGATGCAGGTAAGAATATTTGTAGTTCTTAATAGTGAATATTTCATATTCATAAAACAATTCGTATCGCTACACGACATCATTTCAGAAACTGCTTAGCGGTGGTGCGTGAATCTGAGTTTTCTCGAGCAACAATGTTTCAAAGAGAATGGCGGCTGCCGTGTATCTATATCGCGAATGTTCAACGTTTTCGCAAATATATCAGAGGGGAAACAACGAACAATAGTCAAACGACGCAGAAAGCCCTAGTTCCGTATTTCCGAAAAGCGATCAAAGATAATAATAATGAGCGATCGTATACAGGAAAAAATCTGGGAAATTGGTTCGGTTATATTCCATCGCGTTGGTCGGTCAGTCTGCTGGTCGGTAGAACGGACGCGACGGTCGAAAGAAGGGGATACGATCGATCTTAGCTACATTCGCCGGTACCGTTGCCACGCTGTTCACGCCATCGCCGACGTCACTGCCGCCACCACAGTCACCGCCACCGCCACCGCCACCGCCACCGCCACCACTGTTATCTTCTCTACCGCTACTTTTATTACGTATCGTGTCTACTGCCAATCAACGCTATCACCCCATAATCGTGGTTACCACGACATTGCAGCAGCACCACAACACCGCCGTACCGCCACGATTATGCGACGATTATGCGACGCGTCCACAAAATTAGTCACGCGTTATCGATTCGCGCACTGTTCCAGGGGCCAAGTCCTCCAACGTTATCGATATTCGAGAACCGGACGACAAATTCCGAACTCAATCAAGGATATATTATATCGTGCACGTGGCAACGATGTCTGCGAAGGTCGATAGATACGGCGCGCGCATCTCGCTGGGCACGCATACGCTTACATCCAGACCCGATTAAACCATTTTTATACACCAATCACGAAATCTTATTGATAAGGCTGACTTTCAATTGTATGTACTACAATTTACACGTATCCATCAATCTGCAAGTCCTATCGATCTCATCCCCTTCACTTTCCGTCTCCTCTCCATCTCATCTCTCGCCCTCATCCTCTGTCAAACTCAAGACTCCAGATAATGTTCGGAACGTCTGTGCGCCGAACAATGAGAATCGTTACAACAACGATAATAATACACATAATTTCGTTCTAGTACAGCGAACAAATCAGTCATATAGCGTAGATTTTTCTCTTTCTCTGAGAGATTTGTTCCGTTCGTAGATGTCGGTAGCAAAAAGTCCTCCGAGCTTTCAGCACGGAGGAAAATTACGAACGAGACGATCGATCGAAACGCACGCGCACGACAAAGCTAAGAGTTCCTGGCCGTGATGCGGTTCGGTCAATGCCGAAGAATATCCAAGCAACAGGTTCCTAGTCGTTGTACTACACGCGGAGTATGAATTTTAAAAGCAAATGGACAAACTCCGATCCTTTCGAAATTTTACGAAGAATTTACGTCCCTCTTCCGATATGACTTTGAATGAATTACGTAGGTACCTACTACGTTCAAAATTAAATCCACGTAGTATCCCTTCAACGACTACATACATTTCATACATTTATCGGATTACTTTGCATTGTTTGCACGAGCAACTGACAAAATTATGATATCAACCATATGATGTTACTGAAACAACATCTTATTTCAGAAATTTCAAACATTTTTTCAAATATTTACATATGTGTATTTTGCACGGTCCGCAGGATTGACGAAAAACAATTTCCGAAAAAATTTCGTCAGCAATTTGAAACGATTTTAGTTTACAAATCTAATTCGAGGAATCAATTATCGTTAAAGGATCAAATTACGAACAATTTATAATCGATCAATGATTACTACTTTCGTTTACGCCGCCATCGTGCTACTTGGTCGAAAATAAAAGGTTTCATCTAGTGTGCAATCTTGTAACTCGTTAGCCACCTGTTACGTAGTTGACGCATTTGAAGAACACAGATCGAAACAATGCAAGATAGAACATTAACGATCGCCACGCGAGCACGCGACATGTTATATACGCTTATCGCTTTTCTAATTTTATCGCGGCTCCTTCGCACCCACATTACCCCCACTGACCTCGAGAAAAAGTCGCACACCTTTTATGTAGACCTTCTTTTCTGTACTTTCTCGTCCATAACAAGCGTTTGCTAGAATCTTTTACATTCCTCGGTAAAATCAGACGAATGGACGATAATAATAAAAACGTGTTGTCCTGGAACAATGCGCGAGGTGATATATAGGAAATCCGAATCGAATGCCTTTGTAGCCAGGACGAATAAACAAAAATTGGTAGGATCAATTGAAGAAATTGTAAGTCGTAGGCTGAAAGCCGTAAATTGTAAGCTGTAAGTAGTGGATTGTGAACTGTGAACCGTGAACCGTGAGTCGTGAGCCGTAACTCGTAAATCGTAAAGGAGGACACCTCGCGAGAATATCGCTTTACGTCGATCGAAAGAGAAAGTGGTAACGTACCGCGATCGCTTTCGCGCGAAAAAACGCGCGTGTTTCGCCACTTCTACCCGCAACCGCGTCGCATCACAGACTAAACTTTCCTCCTGGGTGGAAAAGCCCTGGTTGCATTCGCATCGATGCTTTCAAGCCTTCGATACATTGGCGCCACCTCGCTGCTCACCCAAGGACCGTTCCGGACGCCATAGAAAACTTCTCCTACGCACCAGGGATCAAACGCGCGCACCCCTTTTTGCCCTTCTATCATCCGTTTGCTCTCCCCTTCCTGCTCTTTTAACCCAGACCTACCCTCTCCACACTGGTTATGCCGCTCTACCATCGTATCGTATCCTTACCCTCTATGCCTGTACCTGTTACCATCTCCACCGTACCGCTGTCGCTCCCACTATATCATCCCATCCCCTCCATAGCCGACACCCCGCTATCGCTGCCACCACTACCTCTATCTTTACCGCCGCCACCATCGCCACCATCACCACCACTACCACCACTACCTCCACACTTCCACTTCCGTCCACCTCCGTCCCCCTTCCCTACTCCCCTACCGCCACCACCACAACCACCATCACAACCATCACCACTACTACTTACTGTCACTCTTACCCTTATACAAGCGTACCGTTCTCTCTTCATCTTCGATCCGTTATCACTTCTCTCAAAATCTTTGCTTTGTCGCGAATTTCCTTGGAATTTGATTCGATCCGATAGTTAGCATCAGAAAATTACGCTGAACGCAGGTATTTTGCTCGCCAAACGATCTATATCGAATTTCCCGAATTGTCTATCCAACGTATCCCATGAATCTTAAAACCGTCGCGTCGCGCCGAATCCCCTGATTCGCAGTTGCATGCAAGTTGTTTTTCCATTTATGCAAAGTCGATTAAATCGGCAAAAATCGGACGAGAAAGAAAGAAATTATAGCTGGAGATTTTTTCCGATTTTTCATATACGAACGAGAAAAACCCACGAATCGTCGAAACGACAAGTTCGATCGGGAGTTCTCCTGTTTCTCCTTTGTCTAGAAAAAGCCTGAGGCATCGTTAAATAAAGTGGGCCAGTTCTGGTGTCCTTTGAATTATTTGTATATATCTTGGTGGTCGGGAAAAAACTCGGATGAGAAATAAAGGAAACGAAAATGGGTTGCAGACACGTGCGCAAGCGCGTTCTCGTGTCATTTAACTGACCGAACTCTACTACCGGATGATAGACGTGGCTGTTCCGTTTACAAGATTCATCGCCTCGAGCGATTCGAATACGTATTACATGTGGGTACAGTGGTCTCTCGGCAAAGCCTACGAAAACGCGTGGACACGCGACTCTGTATATCGACACATATAAGTAATTTACGATAAATCGCAAAATTGTTCTATAGCAGCTGTACATCGAAACAGCAATATACAAATGTCTCTTTAGTTTTACTCGAGAGCTCCTCTTCTCCGGCATTTCACATTGATGATGCTTTTTCATTCGTTTGATAGGAACTTGTTATCCCGAATACTGCTTACAATATATGTATACGATTCACTGTGAAAAATATTATTACACATCGACTATCGTTATCGATGGCTTCTATATAAATTTGTAGAACATGTTAAGAAGAATGATACTCTCCTCTTTCTCTCTCTTTCTTACTCTTTCGTCCCTTCCCTCCCTTTTTCTCATTTTCTCTTTCTATTGTTTTTCCTCTCGCTACCTCTCTGTCCAATATTTCGCCCTTTCTCTATCAATTTTTCTTCGTTGACCAACGTTTCTTCTTCTCGATTCTCTTACCGTGGATCTTGCGCCTATCAGCGCCTTACTTTTTAATGTAGTCATAATTTCAAGTACGCGACACGCGCATACAGGGACATCCCGTAAATGAGACGAACGAAGACCGACGAAGAACGATAAAAATACAAAGAACGAGAATGAAAGACGCGTATGGGCCATGGATCTTGAGACCCAGGGAATTATTAAGTTGACGAGGATAAGCGAAGTTGGAAATTCGTTCCTTTATAAGTACATATACATAGTTATAAATATTTATATGGGTACGTTTCGTTGAAACGATTCGCATGCTTCGAGAAATTGTTGATGAAAAGAGGGGTGGATACACGGTTTGAAAACCGCGCGAACTTTGCGCGACTGCGAAAGCAGAAGGGGTAAAGGAGGAAAAGGACGAAAAGAGTAGAAGATAGTGAGTGCAAGCGGCCATAATCGGCCATAATCGGCCATAATCGGCCATAACCGCGCGCGCCCATCGTGAAAACGGCAACGACTCGACCACGTAGCGTGGATAATCAGTATCGGACAGAGAGGAATCGGACGGATAATCTCGGATGGAAGCAGCGACAAGCAAGTGCGCGCGCGATAAACTACCAAAACGGACTTGAATGCGTAGGTTTGTGTGATACTAATTGCCTAGATGGCGATGAAACGCGACAGAAGCATAAAAAAGCCAAGCAATTAATTAGTGCGCGCGCTACGTGCCGATGCTTTCTAGCATCCTGGTTACTCGTACCACGTCGAATCGATTACGTGCTCGACGAACGGCCGAGTTAATTTACTCACAGACTCTGCGACAAGAACCGCGACAGTGCCAACTTGCTGATTCGATTGTTTTTCAGGCCATCCAACATTGCAGAGGCTGCGATTTCCATATTCGATCGTTCGCTTAACCAAACTAGAAGCGAAACAATTTCCCGTGTTCGTTCTTGACTGATTCCAACTTATCGAGTAACGAGCTCCTTCGACGTTCCAACCAACCAACGTGTTCCTCCTATTCGTCGAATCGAAACGCGTCCAACGAAAATCCCTCGATCCCAATTCAGAGGCTGACTGATATAATGTTATCACGATATTGTATTGTACGTTCACCGTATCGTATCGATCACTATGATTCTCTGTGTTTCGAAGCTGGTCGTGTTTGCTATACGAACTATCGAAATAACAACTATGCTATTTCGTCAATCTTGTTCCAAGCACACATACAAATCGTCGAAAGGCGAGGCGAGGCGAGAAAATGCAAACAGCGTTACAAGTCCTCCTTGCTGACCGAATGCTGATTATTTACTTTACCCCTCTCTTTTACCTCGATGCCAATTAATCCAATTTTCAACGTATTTCTCGTCGAATCGCAGCGTCGCATGATTCGAGCCTAATTTTTTCTTCATCAACGATCTCGTATCTCAATCTCCTTTCTTTCCAACACAATCGTCACCAACCTCGTTGACGAAATAGTTTCATGTATAATGGAAACAGTTTTCGCTTTCTTCTCCTCCTTTTACCAACCTCTCTCTCTCTCTCTCTTTCTCTTTCTCTCTCTCTCTTCTTCCTCTATTTATTCTTTTTCTTCCTCTTTATCGTTTTATCGTTCTCTTACACGCTTCTCGTCAACTTCCTGTTTACCCCCCTCCCGCCGCGCTTTCTCTCGTCTGTCCCCCTTCTTCTTTGATTCTTTTCCTGAAAAGACGTTGATGATTTATCGTCGTTCGTCGTTTGTCGGTCGTCGGTCGTCGTCAGACAGTCGTCAAAAAATACCGTGTCCGGTCCTTTTACGCGTTACGGTCACGATAGTTAGGATCGTCTATTTCTCGACGACGACAACAGTGACTAACTTTCGTTATTCTTCTCTTTTATTTCCTTTTCTTTTCGATTTTATCTTTTAGCACGATCGTTTGTGTTCTTTTCCAAAAAGAAACAGGAAAACTGAAAATCAATTTCTTAATAATTTACGAGTAAATCGCGTACAAATGAATACTTGATCGAGACGCGCTACGTGCCCTTCCAACGACCGATTCACCCACGATATGTGGAATATGTAGGATTAAGACTAACTAATTAGGATTAAGACTCGCGTCATATTCGAAGTAGTCAAAGAATTTACATTTAACTCTTCGATATTTTTGATATCCTTTTTCACGTGAATTTAAAAATTTATTCGAAAAACGCTCTGTATCGTCCAGCGGCAACGATCGACGAATAGATTAATAAATACATACAACGACTAATAATCGTCACTTTTTTTGATTCAACAACTTTGTAGTTATAGCCAACGCGTTACAAATGCCCAAAAAATGTGATCAGTTTGCCCGTAAAGAGACGAAAAAAAAACTTTTTCTTTCTGCTAACACAACTTTGTAAGTTTTCAAACTTTTCTCGTTTTCTTCTTTTTAATTTTCCTCTCCACCCGCTTTTTTTCTCTATGATCGTCTCTGCTCCTCCTTCGCTTTTCCCTTTTGTTTCTATCTTCCTTCCTTTCTCTTCTTTTCGCTGCTCGTTTCCTCTTCTTTCTCGCGCTGTCTTTCGAATTAAAGAAGCTTTGAACGTAAAACTATTTATCCACTGGTTTTCAAAAAAAATCCGCAAATACACCGATCGAATGTTTCCGTTCGTCGATTCGTTTGCCGTCCGACGTGACAACCGCTTCGATTTCACTACGACCCGATTCGATCCGATCCAATCCAATCTAAAGAGTTAAATAAATTCGATCACTTAGACCGAAAGTCGGCCGATCGAATGCAAGGGTTGCGTGGTGAAAGCACGATATACACCCGTCTAGTTTTCGACGAACCCAACAGGATGATATGGGAGAAGGTGGCGGAGGTGGAGAAAGAGGAGAAGAATAAAGAGAAGGAGGAGAGGAGGGGGTGTGGATAGAGGATGGTAGTAGAAAGAAAAAAGATTGTTTGCGTCGTTAGCCAATTACGGAAAGAAAATTCTTCAAAAAAATTCAGCGACACACGACTTCTTGTTTCGAAAAAGAAGAACCGATTTAACGCCCTTTTTAACAAAATACCAGATCGTTTTGAAAACCAGTGAAAATCGACGCACTGTGACTCGTACTTTTAATTCAGTCACTCTCGATTTTTCGTCATACTGTAAAGATGTTCAGCCATTGCTCTTCGATATGAGCATCCATTTCCTTCGATCCTCGATTACGTCCTCCAGGAAACAAGGACAAGGACGACGATAACAAGGACAAGGACGATGACGACGACGACGACGACGACGACGATGATGATATTCACGACAACGTCGACAGCGACGATAATAACACCAACGAGGATAAATGATAATCGATATCAGAGGCGAGAAATTCTCGAAGGATGATACGAATACGAAAAATGTAGAGAACCGGTCCAACGACTAATATACGTTTCGTCCAACTGAAACGGACGAGCCGTTTGCTAAACGCGAACTACCTTTCTCCGCTGTGGTATGACCTACTCGTACACTGCTCTCAGCTGCTTTCAACCCCCGGAATCCTACCGTTACCCCTATGACCAACCCCCACTTGGTCCTTCCTGCCTTCCCCCCCTCACCTTCTTTCCCCATTCCTACCACTGCCCTCGTTCCACCCGTTTCGTTTCTACCACCCCAAGTCCCACTCCGATCTTTCCCGCCTCCTTCCCGCACCACGATCCACACTCCCTAGACTCGACTCTTCCTGGACCTTTGCTTCCCCTCTGACTCTTTTCCCAGGATCGCTTATACATACATACATACTTACGTACATATACATTACTATCACTATTACTATTTGTCCCTCTCTCCATCGTACTGCTTCCTTCCACGGCGCATCTCCCATCCTATCCTGTTCTGCCCTACCTGCCGCTTCTCCTACCGACTATTCTTTACCGACCGGTACTATACTATGTAAACTATGTTATATACATACAATATGTACATCACTCGACGTATGTCCTTGCTTCGTCGCTTATTTCTTCATGTCCCTACCACATGCCAACTGTCGCGCGTGCTTCTTTTCTCGTATCATCCTTTCAAGCACGTTAGCCGTTCTTCTTTCGTTTCGTTTCGTCTCATCCTACGGACAGCTTCTGTTCATCATCTACCTTCCTCTCTCTATGCCGTTTGCGATTTACATTTTTTACCTTACTTTTACTTTTCTCTCTTAAACCTCCGTAAATCTAATAACCTTTCCATTATCCTATTTTTCCTACTTCCTACATCGATGATCAACGAGCTACGATCGACGATCGATGGTTCAATTACGCCATTCAGCAGTCGCGATTTATATTTTTCGTTTTTCCTTTCTCCTCTTTTCCAAAATTTCATTTCTTTCGATAAAAGTTTGCAGTTGATATATCCGTTCGACACAATGATAACGAGCAATCGCCATCTCTTTCGAAACGTTTAAACTAAGAATACGGAGATTTACCAGTACATATATGCATTTATGTAGTATGCTTTGAAACAGGTGATACGAAAGATAGAATTGTTTTGTAACGTTACAACATAAATTAGTTTTATCTTATCTTAATTTATCTATGTCGTATGTTGTTACCGAATATTTAACTACTAATGATACTAGCACAAGGTCTCCATTTACCTTTACTCGCCTTATATCACGAGGAATTGTGACGAGCAACGTGGATTTTTGTGCGACAGAATGTTTTAATAAGAACAAAACGATTTCGGATATACGTGTATCGGCACAAATAAGTAAAGATCGTAACAAACTGTGATTGTTATACAAATCTCGATAGAAGACGGTAGCTATGTATGTATGTATGAAGTATGCAACGTAACAAGTGGCATATCTGTTGCATTCAGCCGATTTAAGTGCTGCGAAACACCAGACTACCTGGCAGGTTTCCAATTGGCACCTTGTTGGGAATTACGGAATTTATAGCGTTCTATCTCCTTCACTTTATCATCGTTTGCAACTTTTTCCTAGTTTCTCGACCGATCAAGTTCACGAGTTTCGATACTCGATCAGTAAACACTTGACCGTTCCTGCAAGCGACAATGGCAAACCAATACGAGATTTAAGCGATCGATTCGACGAGCAATTTCGATCGCGACTTGATACATGTTTATACACATTACTTTACATCCAGTGTTCTCCTTTCATTTTTCTTTTTTCGTAGACAGAAATGGAAAAATATATGCACGACGTAGTATGCAATTCAAGTTCGTGAACTAAAGTTATTTACAAATTATTTATGCAATTTTTATGTTGGAAATAATGCTTCGGTGGATATAGTGATTCGCCGAAACGTACGCGCATTTACGTTCGGTCGCGACCGAAATAATTTAGTTCTATTTATTTATTTATTTATTTATTTAATTATTTATTTAAGCGAGCAACGTGCCCTTTGATATACATCTATAATAGTGGAAATGAAGATACAAAATGAAAAAAATCATTTAGAACGAACAGAGATTACATTTTAATTGTGTACATTATATATTGTGTAAAATATTGGAATATCCAAGAATCGATTACAGAGACACGGAGAGAAAAAGTAAGTTTGTACATTATTATCATTATCATTATCGTTGTTGTTGTTATTTTTGTTATTGTTATTATAATTATTATTATTTTTATTATTATTATTGTTATATATTTATGCGTTACTTTCGTACGTTAACGAAAATTAATCGATCGCTCGACCTCAAACCACTGTCGAAAGATACCTGTACCTCGTCAGTGCCCGAGCCGCGTAATCAAACAATATTCGAAACGCGAATTTCTCTATTGTCGGTAAAATCGGCATTTTTCGACAATGGCCAAGTGATCGGTCAAATGATCAAGTCACATACGAGTATACTTTGTGCATAGACGTCTCGTCGGTCACAATAGCCTGTCTCTAGTAGGTCTCTATAATCAAATTATTTCTCAGTCGGTAACAAGTAACTGGATACTGCTTTACCAACCGATACTTTCAACGTTTATCCATTTTCATTCGTATGCTTTAATTGACTAATATATACGTACATATGTTTGCGCATATGTATGTACTCTCTTTCGCACTCTCTCCTTCCATCACTTCTCCTAATGTTTCTCTTTTCATTTACACAGTTTTATTAGGAATATAACTGCGGTATTATATTATCGGTTACTCGTTAGCCAAATTATTACATACATCTTTACAGTTTTCGTTCGAGAAAGGTTATATTTGATACGGTTATATTTGATACGGTTATATTTGATCGGACAAACAGAATGTAAAACCAAATTGACGTTTGAGCTTACCCGAAAGATTTTGTACTGATTAAAGGTGTCCTGAGATTTAAAAGACCATTTCTCTTAGCTGGTTTTCCATGTCGCTTATCGTTGAAACTATCCCCATGTTCGCTCTGTGGTTCGAGATCATTGTCCCGCCGTTTCGATTTTTTCGTTCGAAGATAAAGCCACGCTGCCATACCAAAAACCACCAATATCGCTAGACCTCCCACTGTTCCAAAAACTGCTGTTAGAATTACGTCCTTTCGCTCCATGCTAAGTTACCTTTGAAAGAAAGATGTTTATTCAAATAGAGAAACGTTTTATCAATATTTGCCTGTTTGACCTCTCACATCACGCCCGTGTTCATCAACGAATCTCGTAATTGTATTAATTTGTCAATCGAATACAGAGATCATATTAATACATTAACGAGGCGAGAAAGAGCGTATCGTGTGCGATATCGATATTAAAAATACAACTACCCTTTGCTCCTCTCGTTTCCACAAATTTCCCATTATCTACGCTCTACACAGGAGGGGAGTTGGTGCTTGCCGAGGACATGCCAAGAATAAATAACACGGTGACACCGCAACGATATTGCATATTACCCAGCTCTCTGTCGATTATATTTCTCCAACTAATCAATACCAATGATATTTTTCACCTCCTTCTCGTTTCTTTGGTCATTTATAGCCATCATATTTTATCCTATGTATTTAATTTCTTTATAGTCTGTCCTCTTCGCCTCCCTTCTTCCTTCCTGTTTCTGCTATGCATAATCCGTTTTCATAGCGAAAGAGGTGCAGTGCATGGATGCTCAATTGTTACGTACATAACCAGATTGGTTTTTCCCATGATAAGAAACTGGACAAGCGCGTAGGTGTTACGTGCTTTAACATGTAAACAACCCATTAAACCGTACTACAGCATAGCATATTAACCTTTCAATGAATCCCCGGCTTTCCCCGTATTCGTGGAACACTAAATGCGGATACCGTTCGACCGTTTCACTTTTCCTTATAATTCATTATCAGTCTATGTTAAATTAAATGATGCGTCACATAATCGAGCTTGGCATAATTTCGAGTGGTCTTATCATCGGAACATTTCAAACAACCTAATTAATTATTAACCTTGTGATTAAAATCACGTTCGCTAAACAAAAGATTTTCCCCTCGATCACGGTAGCGGATGTTGGTTCGCAGTTGTTCACCTTTTTACTCCGCGATCAACGTTTAACCAAGCGCGTATAAACTCACCGATCCGGTTAATGATCGATTATTATAGCTATGAATAATAATAATATAACGAGTAGGTTGAACGAGACAAAATAAACGCATTACCGAATCATTCAAAGTTTACAAAGTCTCAAACTCGTCAATAAACTAATTGCTATTTATGGATGTTTAATCGCAGAAAATATCAGACGGGTAGTTCCCATCGTTTCCAGTTACGTTACCGCGTAAATCGTTGAGTAGTTGTTTTTCTTTTCACTGTGTGCCGATACCATTGTACCGCATGTTTCTTTAATGCACGGTAATTTCGATAACCTCTACTACTCTCCTGCTCGATTCCAAGATTCTTCTATGCATAATAGTCTCTGGTCGAGCTTTTTTGCTTAAAACAGAGCAAACGATGCTCGAAAAGCGTGAAAAGCGTGAAAGACTGGACGACTTTAACATTCAACCGACTAAAGCACTAAGCGAGACGGTATTTATAATTGACCCTCTACCGAACTTTCAAAAGCTTCAAAATTAGGTCGTGCAAAACTTTTCTTTTCTTCCGTGCGTTCAAAAAGGGGCAAGATTGCGCGTGCACGACAATCTATCATTAGTATCGAGTTTCACAGCAAATCGCATTCGTCTCTTCTTCGTGAAAGCATTCTTACGCTTTTTGTATGTTGTATATATATATATGCTTCTCCTAAAGTTAAGAGTTAACAGATGTATCCTGTTTGAAATATCAAAACTTGTCATAACAGTTTTCTATGTTACCCTTATTCGATAAGAACCTTCGACTTAATTCGTTTTATGCGTCTACCTCGGTGCAAACGTCGTAATTGATATGCTACAATGAAATACTTTATCGGAAAGATAAACACGTATTAGGAATCCTATTGTGGCTTGCATCTACGATATCAGTCCATGTCCATATGACGTGTTATTATATCTTAAATGCTTAATCGTAATCATACCGTGTAATTTATTTTCCGAATGTAATTAACTTGACAGAAATTCAGTTAGAGATGAACGATAGACATTAATAAAGAAAGAAACGTTCGGTGCGTTATTCGTGGAGATGACCTGGGAGCCGGCTCGTTTCCATTCCCGTTGCCAACGCCGTGACGCGACGCGTCGCGACGACGCGACAGGGTGAATATGTAGTAACCTTGACCGATGCTAGATATAACAGATATAAGTAAGACGTTGCAACTACGGATCCATATCCGTATCAAGATTATCGCTCTATAGATTTCACCAATCAGAATACTCCTGTCTTAATACTTTTGCAAAACGATATCACGTTGTCGTCCGATTTCGTTCTCGAAAGCGCTCGTCCTCTACATCGTCAATCATAGATATTCGATAATATAATCTACGAACGTAACAAGTCTATTATATTATGAATTTCTGACGTTTGGTATTTGCTCTATATGTGGTATCGCTAGAAATTTTCGATCAACACGCTCGCTCGCGTCTCGTTTTGTTCGCCTTACGAAATATTCGGGTATCCCAATAGCGAATTAATCTAATGGCCCGTCACACAAATATCGCTAAATCAGAGATTTCAATTCATTTCATTTCATTTTATTTTATTTCATTTCATTTCATTTCATTTCATTTCATTTCATTTCGTTTCATTTCATTTCATTTCATTTCATTTCATTTCATTTCATTTCATTTCATTTCCTTTCGTTTCGTTTCGTTTTATTCTAAAATTAACACGAATAATATTGCCACATCGATTGCACTCGCGTATTGAATTTTTCAAATCACTATTTTATTACAAGATCAAGCGTATTGACCAAGGATGCGCATCGCGATATATGTATTAATGATCCTGTACGATGCGAATTTTCCGTTTTCCTTTCGCTACCTTTCATTTTGTGGACAAGATCTAGCAATTTTTCTTTGTTTTTGACGTTTAATAGAAATGTACATATATATTTTTAATAGAAACGTACATATATATGCATATATACATGTATATGTACATACACATGTATATAGGTACAAATATATATTTGAACACTCGTTACGTCACGAAAGATGCGAAAGATACGAAAAAAGAATGTAAAAAATGAATGGAATAGAACGGAAAGGGTGAAATAGGAAGAAACTAGGAGAGAGGAAGAGATGGAATTATAAAATACTCACCAAAACAGAGGAGGAAGCTATCCCCTGTCTCGTTGGTATCGGAAAGGCACGCTACTTAACAAACGATTGTTTAGACGAACGAAATTGATATCCGATGACATTCATTTTACGCGTTTACGTTCACTGATGGACACCATCCGTTTCAAATTTTTTACGTTGTTTAACGATAACGATAGTGTCGTTGTTCTTCTCCCTCGACAATCATCGCCAAGCAGAGCTCCTACGTGTATACTTTACATACGCGTATAATGAAAAATCGCCGTCCACGAAACCGAGACTGACAAAATGATAAACTAATAGGAATCACGAAGATCTTCGCAAATCGAATTCTCAAATAAGATCAAAAGAGAATAAAAAGAATCAAAAGTGTAAGAGAACAGCTCGTGTGGAACCGACAAACGAGATTAACAAACCAAGCAAAGGGCGCAAAAATGGACGGTACAATATCAATTGGAAAAAGAAAAGGGAGACATGCAATTACGAGCAAGAGTTCGACGAAGGGAAAGGAGCGCTCGAATAACGACGGAAGGTAGCTCCTCAGAAGGAAGGGAGACCGTGTAGATCAAGTTAGATTAAATCGAATCAGGAAAATGAAAGGGAAAGTAGGGAAAGAAAGAAAGGGAGGAAGGAATGGGAAGGCTGGGAAGGAGGGAAATGTCGAAGTAAAAAGGAAAAGATAAATGGAGGGAAGAAAGAAGGCGAAAGAAAATGTGCAGTGGACTAAGCTGATTAGGATAACGGAGAAACGATGGGGACGAAACGAAAGAATTTACTGATTAGAGAAATGTTTAAAAAGCGAGGAGAAGATTAAGATAGGAGAGAAGCAGCAACCGCGTGACAGGCAGCGTCGCGACGCACTGCTGCTCCGCGGCTGGTACTTCCCACCTCACCGCCGCGGCACGACCCCGCCGCAAATTTCCACCCATACACGGGCTCGCGCCCTCGATCTCGTCCTCGCTCGCCACATCAACCCCACCTTTTCGACTACGGCACACCTTGCGAAACTCGATTCTCCCTATGGCACATCTCAACCGCGCACCCTATCCGGCTGATACGCGGACTCGCTTTTCCCTTTTTTAGTTACTTTCTCAAATTTCTACTAACCACAACCATGTCCACTTCAGCTTTCTTCCTTTCCTTCTGTCATCCTCCTTATCTCCTTTCGCCATTGAATATCGTCGCAACGACTATTATGCGTTCTGTCTGTTGCTAATCCAATCCTTTGTTTCAAGTTCGATCGAATACACGTTACAGATGTTACTACTAGACATTAGAAAACGTAACAATCTTCGAGAATCAATGAAAAGTTTTATTGAATCAGCTTTTATCAAATGCGGTAGGACACGCATCGCACTTTGCACTCTGACTTCGTCAATCTATAAATTCAATTTTTTATATTACTTTATAACACTATATAGGAGCCTATTCATCGTGTTCTCGCATCTAAGCTTTCCATCACAATTGATATATGTATTTCTGAAGTATATAACAATACATACATATATACATATGTATGCTATTTCGGGATAATAAACTTCCTTAATTACTTATTTAGCTTCCTACATATGCATTTTCTTTATGTTACTTTGTATACTTTATCGCTATACATATTATTCTTAACTATAGACGCACTTAATTAATAGTATATGTTATCAAAGTACACCTACTTACACAGATAAGAAATGGCACATATTAACGTTTACAGCTAGTAGTATTAATCAGTGTTCTCCTACCAAATGCCTACTTAAGCGTTAAGATGATAATTTAAGAATATTTCATCTATTCATAAATTTAAAAATACTTAATCGTATATTAAACCACATATTAAATAATTAATATATATTCTGCTTAAAGGTAAATCTAATTTGTTGTGTCTATCTTGTCTATCATGTGTCTTTATTGATCGGTCTTAAAAATGTTTCTAAAACAAATTTTAATTTCACAAATTCCATTTATTAGAAATCTCCAAATTTTTCATATAGATATTCTACCTATATAAGAATCTAAAGACATGTCTTGCAGAGAAATTCTATCTATTTAGAAATCTGAATCTAGTAAAGGTAAAAGAATAGAATATTGTATCTTCTTCTGTGTTCATCTCAGAATGATTCCTGAAACAAATTTAAAGCGAGCATAATGTTAAATAATGTTCTGTGAAATATTATAATGAGTAATTAATTTCCGATAAGCGTAACTCAATCATCATTTCGTTATACTTCTCGTTACTCTTTCAACTCGTTTCATTTTAATCGTATTATTTCACTCATAAAATTTGAATGTATTTGCAATAAACGTATGCACTATTAAATATTTGTAATAAATCTGTCAAGTTTTAAACATGTGAAAAATTAGTTCACCGTTAGAAAGTTGAAAGTATTATGCACGAGGAAACTGATATTATGAAAGCAATTTTTTAACTCCAATAACTAGCGATCACGTTTATTGATTTTAAAAGAATGAATTGAATTGTTAATGACAGTCACATTTCAAATCAACTATTTCTATGCAGTCGTCCACGAGGTCACCAACAATCTGCATAAAGAACGTTCGGCAATTTCACGTAAGTGAAACCAATTATGTATATTAAAATGGGTATAACCGAATTGAAATTCTACTTAAAAATTTCGTGAAACAAGTTATCGATAGCTAATTCTAATAATAATCAAGTTATGCAACCAACGGATAAAGAGCAAGAATCATCAAAAGATTATTTGATTTGATTATAAAATGATGTTTCATAAATAATTAAATAAACGTATATCAGTTAAATGACACTCGTGACAGTGTATAAACAATTGCAAAGTAGCAATAATATAATGTAGCAATAAGGTAGCAATATAAATAACATACATTCGATAAACATACCTAAAGTTGGCTGACATGATATTTAAATTCAATCAAGGGCCATAACGGTTATAATCAGAATAAAAAAAATTGCAGTATAAGGCCGTGAATATACAATAAAGAAAGCGATAAATGATAAGCGGGAAACAGCAAAACAAGTGATGGAAGAGCTAATGCCAAATCTCCGCTATATATAACCGCTATAAGTGATCAAAATGTTTTTATTTACCGATAACCAATACACTGCCCGACACGTATCTAATTTTACAATCTACAATAGGCGATCCTTGTAGACTTTTGTAAGCTGAACTCCAATCTGCAAACCGTTTCTTCATAGAATCTACATTTTCGAAAAAATCAATTTTGGAAAATGTTACAAACTTTACAGATGTTTTGTGCTTTTGCAACTATCGAGTTGCTATTAAGATGAAAATATTCTGTGAATATTCCCGAAAATGATATGCATTGTTAATGCATTATAAGCATTTAAACATGTCTAGATAATGCTCAACTTGAAAATGACATCTGAAATGCACACCTTTTTATATATTTTAAAAATTAAGAGTCTAGAAGAAAGTCTAACTCTAGCACGCGATAGAGCAGACATTTGCTAAGGATACTAAGGAAAGCATCAAGAAAAACTAAAAAGTCATGTTTTGATTCCAATGTAAAAGTGAAGAGGTTTGGAAAAACACTCGACAGCGGCAATAATTTTCAATTCCGATGAATAACGAATAGAAAAGTTTCTTCCCTGGTTATACCGGCAGGCAAGGCATCCGCCAATATTGAGTACCACTGCCGCTGCCGTCGTCGACACGTGTTTTATCAAAGATTTCACCTTTAGTTTTTTAAATAAATTGGAAAATGTAAGCAAAAGATGTCGCGCTTTAGGTGTCCTTCTCTCACTTTGCTCGTTATTTAAACATGTTTAAATGTTTATAATTCAATAACAATACATATCATTTTATTCGGGAGAGTCCATAGAATAATTTCGTCTCAACCTAAGAGCCCAAAACATTAATTATGAACTCTAAGAAAAAGCGGTTTACAGATTCGTGTTTGGCTTACAAAAGTGTACAACAATCACCCATTGAAAATTGCAAAATCGGAAAAAAGTAAAAAATTTGTTAAACAATGATATCGATGAGGATGCATTCTCTTTTGATTGTCGATAACCAACCCACCGAGCAGACATATTTACCCACTCTCACCACTTAAAGGGTTGAAACAGTTACATATATGTATATAAAAAACGAATAGAGGATCCGTTTTTGATGTCTTTTATCTAGATACTAATCATTATCAGTAATGTTAATAAAACCTGAATGGTTGAAGGTAATAAAGAAAAAAGATTCTGTCATCGATAGTGGTTATCGGTAACTCAAAAAAATTCCGTTATAAATAATGGTTACTGGTGACAAAAACAATTACTTCACAGATGACTATCGACAACTAAAGAACAATTTTTTTTATATAGTATATGCAACAGTTATCGGTAACCAGAGAAATCTCTCATAGATAACGGTATCGAGATTTTGCTTGGTGAAAGTTTTAAATAACAGCCGAATCTCCTATAAAATATCTTCAACAATGAGCATACCGCATATAATGTATGTAATTGTACAGTTATTATGTATGTTGTTACGTTCTATTTAGTTGCCGACGGGAAGGTAGCATTAACTGACGTTTAATGTAACCGGCAATAAGTTCCACTTTCGGCTAATCTGCTATGTACGGGAATACTGGCACGGGAGAGGATTAAAGTCGTTCGAAAGTAAATAAACAATATGTAATGATTTATTCAAATCTTACTTGATTTCAATATTGACAATTAACTGACAGACTGACGGATATAAAATTCTTCGGTTGACAAAATGATAACTAACTCTTCGAATGGTAATTATTCGTTTGACGAACGATAATTACTTAATAATATTCGATAGACGAACGGTAATTAATATACTGACTTCTCTGAGTTGCTATATTTATTTATATCCGTCGGAGATGAAAAAACGTCGGGGTCTTTCTTTTGAAAATGTTTAGGAAGATCCCCAACGTTCGTTTAACTGCCGACTTTGTTTACAATTTAAATTGTCTTAATATCGTTATAAAAACATAATTAGATAAATATAAAAACATGGTTAAATAAGTTTCCGCAAGATATAGCTTTTAGCAGTTTTAACTGCCTTTCACTTCAAATACTGTAAACACAGTTTCAAATAAATATTTTAAATTACCTTGATTTGAAAGAAATTACCAATTTGACTTTCGCGCTACGAATTGCGCGGGGCGCGGGACGTGACAATGTATATACATATATGAGTTTGATATATGTCTAGAAAGTAACATTATCGTGCATTTCTGTAGGTTGGTCATAAATTATAAAATTATTAATTAAAAGTATTTTATAGTACAAAAATCTGCCTTCAGCCTCATACATACGTTAATAAGGAATACCATTTTTATTTAATTATTTATTAATTAGAAAGAAACTAGGATATCGTCTTTACATAATGTATCTAGTGGGAAAAGATCAAGTTGCGATAGTTTGCTTTTTAAGGATGATCATATCTGTGATATTGTATCTTCGTTAATTACTACATTCGTATTGGTGATCCATTTGTCGAGACGTTCTTATCGTGGAACAAGTTACCATCGCTGCAAATTTCATTTTTAGATATGATATTGCGAAATAAATACGATACACGTGTAACGTGAATTCTGGTACTATGTAATTGTACAATCTGTTAATTCCCATTAGCTCATAAATTTTGTACAAAATATTGCACATAATTATCGTTTTCGATTTGATGTTTTCGAATACTCCGTAAGCAGGATAGAAAAGTAAAAATCAAGTTTCTATCAAAACGTTAAATTAACAGTTTACAAGTATTATAAATAATGTAACTTAACCTAATATAACCTAATTGGGCGTCGTAACGAAATAATGCAATCACATTTAATTTACACACGATAATAGAATCGATAGTAGCACGATGTTATCAAAGCCGTCGACAATGACACTATGAAGGGCAACAATGACAACAGCAGTAATAAAAGTTAAAGAAAGAGTGATAGTAACAGCGAAAATAAAGATCTACTCGTAAATTGAGCCAGAGAGAGTTGAATTTATATAGTTTTGGATATATATAATAAGAATTTGTATAGTTTTTATTTTTGTATAATAATTGTCACTTTGCATACCTCACGTTTTTTGTAACAAATTTCACACTCTGTATGTGCATATATATATATATATATATATATATATATATATATATATATATATATATATCGTGTATATAATACCATGCCTTTAAATCCTCTAGTAATGCATTGTTGGTAAGTTGGTAATCAGGACTCAAAAATAGTCAAGACACAAGACTTCAGAACAGCACATAGGCAAGGAAAATACTGCACTCTATCACTCATCGTCAAAGACTAACGATTTTCATCGTCATGAGTTGCCACTCTCTATATTGTTTTATTTGCATATATGATATTTTCGGCCTATACGCGTGCTTATCTTTGTTGTTACGTTGAGCCTATATTAAGTCTGTCAGAAATAATCATCCGGTCTCACATTTCTTCTATCTTCCAATTTGCTAGCAACGCATTATATGTACCAGAACATACTTACTATGTATTGTTATTACGTGCATAGGAACGTTCATGATAAAGCAAAGAATAGTGTTGGAGGAAACCGTTCTGAAATTTCTCCCACAATCGAAGTTGCACGACACGTTGCACTTACTACGTACATACTGACAAGATAAACCCCCCACCGTAAATATCATCATTGTGGGTATAAATACGGAATGTCAAAGAAGTACTAGACTAGTATTTATCTCACATTACGGATTTCTTGTCATCGCGACAACGGTAAAATCAAATTATTACAATTTATATTATCATTAAACGGCTGTTGACAGATCGCGCTTAGATTTTCAAAAACCTTACTTTTACACTATGTCTAATCGTTTACCGATTATCTTCCATGTGATATGTGTATTATATGTATACGCATATGCGCGCGTGTATTTGATTCAGTGACAGAATCAAATCTCCTATTTTATATATGCATATTACATATTCATGAAATGTATAGGGCAAAAAAAACTACACGAAGATACTAAAACACGAAACGCAAAAGGATAAACGTACAAATCTATCGAATCAGGTGTTACAAAAACGATAAAAATATTTCATTTTGCAGGTTGTTAGTATTTTTTCTTCTAGAGTAACTAAATTAAAGGACTGACGAGTTAAGCAAACACCATGCGCGGAAAATTGAACGAAATTGGATTTTTATTGATCCTCATACGATTTTCATATCAGGTAAAGTTAAAATTTCAATAGTACGAACAGGTATACATTTTCTGTGAATACCTTTTATATAATAACCTGTACATTGTATACAAATTTGGTAAGAATCGGATGATTTTTGGAAAGACGAAACAGACCAAAATCTAAAACACGATTCCAAACTTGTCATCGTTTAATAAGGATAAGAGTAATCTAACAAATGATCGTTCGCTAATCCCAATTATCCATTTGTATAAAACAGATGACAGAACAGAATTCATCGGATTATTATACCGCAGCTGTGGTAGAATTTTCACCGACTTATCATTGGCATAATGCCGTATTAACTTTAAGAGAAAACACGAATGCGTACATCGAGTACATAGAAGAAGCGAGTAAACAGGTAAGCTCGATCGAGTTTCATGGTGTGATTGTTTTTCACAACATGTTAATCCTGATGTGAGAATTTGCCACACAGGGTGCTGACATTATCGTTTTCCCGGAAGATGGACTGACATCGATCCATTTGCCTGGCAAATCACAAATGAATTCCTGGGCAACAGCGATTCCTTCCGCTGTCGATGAATATATCCCTTGCACGGGAACCGATGTTAACGTCAGTGAAGTAAGTGCTCTGTATCCACACTCGATAGACCATAGATCTCTTCTGTTATTCCTCGTAGACGTTAAAAAGACTATCATGCGCTGCAAGAGAAAATCGCATCTACGTGGTGGTAAATATCGCTGAAAAGCGATTGGCCAATTACAACGATGCATGCCCCTCGAACGGAACATGGCATTATCACAACACTAATGTCGTGTTCGACCGAACAGGAAAGATAATTGCCAGGTATGTAATCATATCTTCATGATCGATTTATAACGATTCCTTCCTTCTTCCTTCTCTTTGTAATCAGGTATCGCAAAGTGAATCTCTATATGGAAGCCCAATTCGATAAGACCGAGATACCGGAAATCGTAACATTCGACACCGATTTTGGTGTGAGATTTGGCACCTTTATATGCTTCGATATACTATTTTCGGTACCGCCCTTATCCTTGACTAGAATAGAAGGAGTTTCAAATATCGTTTACACCACCGCCTGGTTCTCGGAAACGCCATTTTTAACTGGTATCTTATGTCATTAATACCATTTATTTACAACATACTATATATTTTCTTTATCAGCTTGCAATCAATCAATTAACATTTTTCATTTATAACTTTTCTTCCAGCCATTCAAACGCAATTTGGATGGTCTTTTGCAGAGAATGTGAATCTTTTAGTAGCCGGATATCACCAACCTACTATCGGAACTTCGGGAAGCGGAATTTATTTAGGTATTGCACGTTCATACAGATTCACAATTTTATACTTGTTGAAATATTTGTTCTATTTCTCAATTAATTTCCAATTCAATTTCGTTAGGTCGTAACGGTATAGCCAACGTAACCATGGCTGGCGATCCTAAACTTTTGATCTCCCGAGTCCCAAAAACAATAAAATCCAGAAGAGCAGAAGTGAAACAGGAGTCGATGAACAAAGAAAAGAAAAATCAAGAAACGGAGGAAAACATTGCATACCATGGAACACTTTGTGATAAATCAATAAAGAAAGAAGTCACGCCCGACTGGATGAAATTATTACACGATAATGTTACATCATTCGAATCTATTCTGCTCAACAACGATTCGATGACCGAAACCGTTTGTCATTATAACTTTTGTTGCGACTTCAAGGCTGATATGGAAACCATAACCAATTCGTCCTCGATTCATTACCGCGCGGTAGTTTACAACGGTGTTCGCTTGTACGGCACTCAGGTAGAAGCCGGTGTCCGCCTATGTGGCTTGATTCAATGTCTTAATGAATCTATCCATTCTTGCGGTTTCGTTTCCCGATCTGATACTATATTTTCCGCTTTAAGCGTCACAGCAAGATTCAACGATTACACAAAAATTTTGATAATGCCTAGCGTACTTGATGCTTCACTTATTCCATTCGAACAGTGGTCATACGTTGAACATATACGTGGAAACGAAATGAATCTAACTATGGTTTTGGACGAACCGATCAACAATCTTATTACCTTTGGTATATATGCTAGAGACTTTGAGAAAGACAAATGGAATTAATTTCGATATTTATCTTTACTACATTATTCTTGCATAACATTTTTCGCCCCGATCAAATTTTCCAATAAAAGATACTGTGGACATGTATCAATCTACTGACAATAACATGGTAGTAACAACTTTTGGTTTGATATTTCTTTCTTTATACCTTCTGTTCCGTTTCTTTCTTTTGTGAGATGCATTCACGTTTGCAATTATTTCAAAAAACAATCGCGAATCGTAACCAAGATAAAAACACGACGTTCGAACGAATTTCATGTTATATTAATGGGTAGTAACCAGTACAAGCTCCGAGAAGAAATGTCATCGTCTTTCGTATCGATTTATTCTCGATTTCCTTTCGAGAATTGGTTGAACGCAAGTACGCTAACATTCTCTTTAAAAAATCGATATGCACACACTGATTTACCCAAAGCTAGCTTTCAAGAATATCGTCGAAAATCTCTTCAGAATTCGAATGTGTCGACTAAACGGAGCATCGATGAGCGAAAAACATCAAGTTACGTAATGTCTTTTGGTACGTTCCCACGAGTACGAGGTTTATGAAAAATAAAAACAAATACAGTAAAAAAAGGAGATAAAGGTCCTTGCGCGACCGAGGACGATAAGACAATGAAGATAACGTGATCCTTTGTTTTCGATTAGTGGGCAGTGTTGCTGGACTTTATGGGTTCAAGTCTCACTTGTTACATTACATACTAAGTCTGGCTCCAGCACGTAACATTTTAGCAGAAGCGCAAATTGAGATTAGTTTACAAGATATACCGGTGGGAAAGGTATCAGTATTTAAATGGCGAGGAAAACCGATCTTCATTTACCATCGGTGAGCTATTCAGCCAATATCATCCATTCCTGATGGTTACACTTTCTGCTCTTTATCTTTATCCAAATCTTATTTTTAACACTCAAACATTTTCAAATACATTACAGCTCCCAATCCATTATAGAACAAGAGAAAGTAATAAATGTGGCGACATTAAGGGATCCTGAGACAGATGATCAAAGAGTCAAACGAGCGGAATGGTTGATCGTCATTGGAATTTGCACGCATCTCGGTTGCATACCAATTCCTAACTCCGGTATTATACGCGGTGGATTTTACTGTCCGTGTCACGGATCTCACTTCGATGCGTCTGGGCGCATACGTAAAGGACCAGCACCTACTAATTTGGAAATACCAGAATATCAATTCCTCGATGACGATACCATTCTAGTTGGTTGACTTCATTGTCCTTAATAAATGATTTACTCGACTAATATTTCTAATATTAACTATATCTTATTACATGCGTAATACCACTGTTTTTTTTTTAATCACGCCAGCTTTCTTCATTAAGAATCTTCCTTATTGTTTAATTATGCGATAATAAATTTACATACTTTTATAAATCCTTCGTCGCATTGCCTATTTCTTACATTTTAAACGCATGAAACATAAAATGTGACATAAATATATAATGCAAAAGAGTATAATGTAAATAAACAAATATACTTACTATCCACGTGAAACTTCCTCTGTGTTACTACTATTGATTAAAATATGTACTTACTAATTTCAATTGTAAGTATAACCAGAAAGGAAACATAGAAAGGATGATACATAGAAAGGAGTGTCAGAGAGGAAACTTCCTCTTTGGGAATACCGATTGATGTATCAGACAGCGCCGCGTTTCGACCATTTCGACCATTTCGATTATATTCGGTAAACTTCGGTCATATTACAATACGTTCATTAGTGCGACGTTAAGCATGATACTACGTGATACTTTATGTTTCTCATTTTTGTTTTTCTGTAATCATTTTTTCAACAATTTCGTATAAATCAAATGTGCGTTTAGCTTCTAACAACTAATTCGCAATGACGCCACCGATGGAGAGAATACAAATCCTTGAAACGATTGAAAAGGATATTATTGTGTGCATGCAAAGTGCAGGTAATCAACAAACGCTTATTTATAAACACCACGTAACACCATAATTCTCGTGTAACTAAAAGACAGTTCTTATTACTTTGTGTAGGGCAAGCTTTTGTGGAACTCAGTAAAGAGAAATGTAGCTTGAAACAAGTTGAAGCGCAAACTCAGCAATTTCTAAAAACACTGGGACTCGTGGAATCAAAATTGAGCGAACAAATTAATTATCTAACTCAAGTTTCTACAGGTAAATAATCATTTGACCACGTAAAAGTCAGCTCGTCTTTTTATACGAATAACTAATTTACTTTACTCTCTTATTAAATTTACTCCTTTTTAGGGCAACCACATGAAGGCTCTGGATATGCTAGTCAAAAGGTACTTCAAATGGCATGGCACAGGTTAGAACACGCACGAAGCAGAGTAAACGAATTAGAGCGTATTAAAAATAAACCAAGATGAACACATTGAATGCTCTTTTTTTGAATCAACCTTTTTGAGTATTTTCATTCAGATGTAACAGAAATTCATACACATATGTTCGGTCAACATACTTCATGATGCATATACATTCCTAAGGATTTCCATGCAAACGAAATAAGTAATAAATTTCACATCTAAGATGAATGAAAAGGTGAAATAATTTATACGTGTTGTTCAGTTACTCATTCTTTTATTTTTATTACAATGGCACTGTGTGAATACAGAGAGAACATTCCCAATGTCAAACTTAAATTGAATCGGGTTAAAAGATGCAAATATGATAAAACACAGATCATTATATCAAGAAATTATATCTTTTGTCAAGAACATTTAAGGTACCGATCCGTCCACAACACCAATGCTACGTTTTACCGTTGCGGCTAAAGAAAGTCTCGATCTTCTCTCTTCGTCCAATTGTTTCGTCAATAATGACATTTGCGATTGTAAATCTGTCATTTGGTTCTTCAATGTTCTAACTGTTTCTGATAATGTCCTATTCAAAATGAACGATATGTTAGAAGCGTTTTCTTTGTGTATACTGTATACAATTATGGGAAATACTATAACATAACTAGATGATGATTACCGATTACTACAAAAATCCCAATTTCCACGATTATGCATCAAAGATGTTCTGTCTCGCATTTTATGCGAATCATATTCCAGCATTGCTAAAATGTAAACATGATATGCGACATGTAAACGTTACTATACAAAAATTCACTACTATACATCTTAGAAACCGAAAATGTAATCCACAACCTACAAGTTGATTCTCCAGAATGGACGGTGAATCTAGCATTAACAGAAAGGCAGTATGCCTCTATCACCTTCAATATGATCGCATCCTCTTCAAATTGTCTTTCATCTATAAGCGATAACATGTTTCTTGTTATTATGAATATACATGTTACGATATATTTTTCAAATTTCATATTTATACCGTATGGTGGCCATACGCGTGATAAATCCAAATGTCAATTTTACCAAATACTTTGAAGCTATAGAAAGGAGGTGCTGGTCGTAACGAAGCGATACTCCAAGGTGTTCTAATTCCTAGGGAGACACAATGTTCCGTGATTGATCTGTGTTGTTGTGACTGTCGTTGCTGCTGCTGCGTTTGTTGTTGTTGCTGTTTCCCGCTTTGTTGACTGCAAATCTAATAAGTCGTAAAGAGTGCAAATCAATTTATTATATATGGTAATTATAACTAAACTAAGAATTATATATATTTCTGAAACATGCTCTATACATGTCCATGTTCTAAATGAACGAAAGAAAAATTATAAATAAACCAACTATATATGCAAGTGAACGCAGATTTTCTTTTTCCAATTAGATTCTTAAAATGCATACTGACGTTAGTAAAGCGAAAGCTTACTTCACACAACATGGCTGTGAAATGAAAGCATACGCTTGTGTGCTCGTGTACGCGTTTCATTTCTCTCTGTATGTGTGTACGTGCGTGCGTGTGCCGTGCGCGCGCGTGTGTAAGAAGATACAATTAGTAGTAACACAAGCAAAAACGCTAATTAAACAAGTAGGAAGAAAAAGACAGCCATGCCATGGAAGCTTGCCTTGATCCGAGCATCCAGAAAATGGTATAGATTTCTTCAACCACCAATGGGCATACAGTCCTGACGTGTATATTTGATGTGTTCCATCATAATCGTTTTCCACAGGTCGAATTGGCTGAATTGCTTTCCTTCCAACTTTTCGTACAATACTTTGATGTGTGTATGGTATAGGTTGTGTAAACCTTCTTTGCATTGTATGCTCATATTTATTCGAAAGCACATTTTCGTTTGTTTGTATTTTATTCGTTGCATAGGCATGGTCAGAATTGTAAACTATCGTACTAGCAGTTTCGCAGGTCGGAGGATCTAAAGTATTATCATTGTGTTTCGATGAATCAGATAAGTGAGCACTATCCCTGGGGGTTGAACCAAAAGGTGATGTACAAACGCACTGATATTCAAAATTATTCTCATCGTTCTCACTTTCATCAGAATAGATCCTTATAGGATGTTCTATGCTGTACTTGTTCTCAACGCACGTACACGATTTACAAGAAGAATTTATTTCAGAAGAATTTAATCGATAACTTTCAGCCATTCCTGAATCTGATGATCCAACACTAATTACATTCGCTTGACAGCAATTCTCAATAATGTTTGAATTACACACAGGAACGGATGGATGATGTACAGAATTTATCATAATAGGTTGTTCGTCAGTGAATTCTTTACTCTTCCAACACTTTATCGCGGCCGCTACATCTATGTGCTTCTTCGTTTCATCAAATGTATCTTGATGGAAGTTACAGCCAATTGGAAACGAACGAGCAAGATTCGTGAAACGTGATCGACAAGCGAGTTGTTCGTCAACAACGCTTACGGTATTTACATTATTATTATTATTATTGGCGAAACCAGCAGTAATAGAACTTCCAACATTAACAAGTGGCAAACTTTTACTGATTTCACCTCGTGTATCATTCTCAGTTGATATTAATTCCGTCAAAGATGAGCCCTTTGTTACTCCTACAGTACTAAGATCGATATCTGCTAATGCATATTTCACATTGAGAGTCAAAGTAGATTTACGCAACATTGTCGTTCCAACGAATGATTGCCCCGTTGCGATCTTATTCGACTCGAAACTTGCCGAGTAGTTGTGTGAACAACTATCCTGACTATTTGTTTGCATCGGATGAAGGACATATGTCGTTATATTAGTCCTTCGCATTTTTACATTACTCATATCCGGTCGCAGAACGTATTGTAAATAAAGCAATTTTTTCAAAAGTTCAGGACGTATAATTTTTTGTCTGACTAATTTTGCAAAATATCTTGAAAGACGAGCATATGGAGGTAAACTGTAACTCACGCGTGACGTCGGTGATGATTTCACGAGACTGTTATTTGTTGTTTGTTCCTGTATTAAAAGTTCGATCCATCGCTGCTGATCTTCTTTAGTACCACAAAGTACTAGTATACTCTCGATCATTGGTCCTAAGATCAAATGGAAATTTTGTTGATCACAGGTCAAGTAAAGTTTGTATCGAATTTGCGTGGTGATTAATATTATTTTATAACGAATAAATGATTCGGTTTCCTTGCCTGTAATTTCAAAAGCATTTCTTATTTCATCTGTATCTTCCACTTGAGTAATAGTAATACCTGTTAATGGAAGTTTTCCCTGCGAATGGAGAAAACGTGTAAGCATTTATTTAGACATTTCTGTGAAGATGAGAGATATACAACAAGAATATATAAAATATAGAGAAAAAAATGTCGAATATACTTCGTAAACGAAAGAGCTCATCCTTGGACTGGCACTGAGGACCAAAAGAGTCGTTGGAAAAAGAACAAAGTATCTATCTCGACGATCTAGACCAGTAGTTCCGCTTGCCAAAGTGACAGATCCGACATAAAGAATTTCCCCGAGTGAGCTTAACTCTTCTCCCTCCCATCCTTTAATACCGCTTGTTAACACTTGAAGCGCCAACTCACGTTGCTTTCGTATAGATGCACATCGATCCTACAAGAGAATGCAACAAAAATTGTAACGTATTTTGCTGAAAATGCCAAGCATTCTTATGGAGCTTAAACTAGAGGACAACGTAAGGATACAATCAAACACTTACTGCTATCTCTCTGTATACTGCTATACTGCGTTGTGTGTCACCTCTATCAGGATGATTTCTTTCCGTATACCTCTCCAATTCTTGAAGCATAGCAGAATATTTATCCAATCTTCGGAAAGGTTTACTTAAACCAGTTGTTAATACTAATATCCCTGGTGATATTGCTCCACTACGTTCCATGAAATCATTCAGTTCATCTCTAGAAGAATAAATGAATTTAATTTTGTAAAGAATATAACTTTCAAGTGTCATACCCTTTTCCTATAGTTAAACTTAAGTAACATAAAAATAATTTGTTTATTTCATACATACCTGTACCGATCTAAAATACATACTGCCTTCGGATGATTTCTGCAATACATTGTATGAATGGACTTTAATTTTGGTGCAAGTGTTAGAAAGAGATTTCCAACTCTAGAATCTTGTGTCATAGCTGCTTCCAAGTTGGATAGCAATCGTTGATGTACTTCCAAAACTTCATGTACATTACCTAGAAGTTGCTTGTATTCTTCTTTGTTCAATCTATACATTGAAGATTTATAACATATCTCATTTTTAGTATTGCAAAGGTGTGTGTATGTGTATGTATGCATTCCCACAAAATTAATAAATAATTTATCACATATACTTACATGTTAGCAGATTCTAGAGGATGTAAAAAGCTATTTATCAAACCCTGCAATTCTGCTACATTCACTCTTTCAGAGTCCACCAAATCTTTCAATACAATATCACGATTTAGCTTTTGATGCACGGGAGATTCTTGCAGAACTTTTTCAGTTGCTTTCATAGTTGAGACACTATTCTCTATAAACAAAATAAAAATATTGTAAATGTAGTAACAGCATAAAAGGTAAGCATATAAGAATCTAATGGAGATTATCAAAACGATTAAATACAGATTGTTTCATTACATGCACAATACCTGGAACCCTGCACTCTTTGACATAATTAGATGGAAACCATCCTGTTTTATCATGTAATGTTCCCTCCCACCAACCTCCTTCGTCTATCTGTGTTATCGTAATCACATCTCCCTTTTTAAAACACAGCTAAAACAAAAATGCAGCAGTGTTGAAATTGCAAAACCAATCTATAGAAATGGAGAATAAAATAGAAAATGAAACATACCTCGTCATTGTTTTTTCCTTTGAAGGAAAAAAGAGCAGTTACAAATTTTGGTGTCTCAGGCTTTGACATGGTCTTGATATAAATACAAAAAAGAGAAAAAAATAAGTATTTTGAAGCAAATCTAAAATGGGATATAAAAGAAACATGAAAAGTCTAATGGAATAGCTCCATCGCATAGAGAAACTTTTCTAGTCTTCCTTCAATTTCTTATCCATCCACTCAAGTTTACTTGCACTAAAAAATTTTAAACGATACAACGTTGAAGAATTTATATAATATATTCGTTAAATATATCCACTTGGATATTGTTCAACTCACGGAAAGTTACGTTTCATACTGCTATCCTTAAACGCCAAATGACATTTCACTGTTAATCATACGTTTTACCTTGGTTTACAATATCGCGGGATATTCCTTGCACGTGATTCCGCATGTGATCGAGTTCGATTACGTTCGATAAATATTTGTCGAATTGTCGTGTGATAAGTATCTAAAATTGTTCAAGGTTGCGTTCAATATAACCATTTATCGTATAAGAAACGAAGAGGTTAGTCTTTCTTTTAGATGCCTGTAACTCTGTGACATCTCAGCAAGCTATTAATATCCAATGCACATATACACAAGTAAATCCATACATAACAGTGGCGCATATTCTGTTTCATGCGTTTCTTGCGATTGCTCGTCCTCAGTCCCCACTTACATGGTTATCAAGTGTATGTACACATGTATATAAATATATACGTACGCATTGAAATTAGTTCTAAGAACTAGTTCTTTCATATAAGAAGAGATAGAATAAAATGTAACAGTCCTTTCCTTTTTTTCCTCTTTTTTTCGTCTTCCTATAATATCGTGCTTATATGTATAAAAAAGCAAACGTAAAGCATATGTATTATATGTATATAAAAGCAAACAACTTAAAAACAGTTTCCTTTTAAGAAATGAAATTTCATTGTGAATTTATGTAAGTGGGCTTATATGTAACATTGTATAAAATAAAATACACGCGTATATACTCCAACGTGTATTCACGCGATGCTAGTGGATGCGCGGAAAAGCATACGAAAAGATAAATTTCTATGAAAAAAAAAATGTGCAACTCGTAGTAAACGAATTAGATGAATGAGAAATGCTATATCTTTATTTTATCGGTTTACATGCATTCCGTATCATCTACGTGTCGCATTTTTTTTCTTGGACATTATTAATATTCCACCACTAGTATACGATGAAATAGAATTTTGGAAAACAATGGCTTTGGTTTTTATCGGATGCTTAAATTGGCGATCACACGATGCTTCAGGAAGTATTTTCTTTCAAGAGATTTTGTAGTTCCTATATATACATGCATATGTATGAAGAAAAAACGAGAATTATTATCAACGCATCAGCATAATAATTCGCTGAACAATCAATTTCGATGATTTTAAAATACATACACAAGGATGAAACGATAACTTAATTCAGATATATTGGACGTACGTACAGACATAGAAATATAAATAGAAATAAAAATGTTTGTAATATATTATCGAAACGATCGTCGTCAGCGTCTTTGTTGTCATAATCATTGTCATCGCTATCACCGGCATGACATCATGTAGCGTGAAGATCGGGGTCGAATCGCAAATTCGATCTCAATCTATTTCTCGTTGTATCCCGATCTTCTATACACTAGAAAATCGTATTCTCGATAGCAACGGTCAATATACTAACAACGTTGTTTGATACGCTAATAACAAGAAAAGACAATAAAATTAGCGCGGCTTTACTACGCATACAGGTACAAGGATATAATATAACATCGATCGAAGAAATTGCCTAATCGGTAGGCTCTGGTCCGCAAAATGGGTATTCGTCGGTGCATTCGATCGCATATACATACATATTACATTCGAATATACATACCTACGTACATACATACATACATACATACATACATGCGCACATACGTATATACATACATACGCACATAAATATGTACATACGTACATACATATATTCATACATACACGCATACATATATGCATACGTACATACATATATTCATACACACACACATGCATATATGCATACGTACATACATATATTCATACATACACACATACATATATGCATACGTACATACATACACAGATGCATATATATACATACGTACATACATACATACATAATACATACATAAATACATAAATGCATGCACACACACGCGCTCATGCGCGCGCACACACGCACAACAAACACACATACGTGCCTACATGCATACATACATACATAAATACATACATACGTACGTACATATTCAACAAACGACACGTGTTTGTGTCCGTCAAAATCGAGACGTATTATATGTACATTGTACATATATCATTTTTCCGCTTGCGTCTTCCTCGAGATTTTCTCCACATCGAGAGGGCAGTGCGACCGATTCACCACCTCACATTCCAAGAGACGGTGTTCGTGTGGATCCTTCAAACAAAGCTCGTCAACATCGATCAGCTCTTGATTAAAATCGGCATGGTCGTTTGCGAAGGATATCTTTTTCAAGGTGTACATTGATGGACGGATAATCATCAGCGAACATCGTACTCTTCCCTCCCTAAATCCCTCGTTTTTACCCCTCCTCTCTCTCTCCCTCTCTCTCTCTCTCTCTCTCTCTCTCTCTCGCTCGCACGCTCCCCATCATCCCCATTCTCATTCCATCGTAGCTACTCATGAAAGTCATAATGTTTTCTTTTTATTTTTCTTTGCGCATCTTATTTCTTATCAAATTGGTCCTTTCGATTACAGTTTGCCCTCTCATTCTCAATTTCCTTTTGCATGTCCTTGTCGTTTAACGTCGCTGCTCTCGTCGTTAAATACGGCCTATGGAAGAGCAGAGGACGATCTTTTCTCGAAAAAGAGAAAAAAAGTACAAGTAAAAGAGCATGCGCGCATCGACGACGTTTGTTCTTATCGGAACATGTAGTTTATTTCGCAAACAATTTTCTCAAGGAAACGAAACGCCCGTTCGTCAGCGGTATCGTTCGATATTCGAAATCGAATGAAAATCAGTCTCGCACATGCGCTTTGAAAGGTTAAAAGTTAAAATTTGGTACGATGCACGGCATGGTACGGCACGGTACAGCACGGTACAATTACAGTTCGTTTCGGCACGAAAAGTAATGGAAACTTTTCGCGGAAACAAGTAGCGCGATTCTTAACGACTAATTTATGGTCATTCGTGTACTCGAAATGTCCGATACGTTCGTTACGATTCCATGCAGTAATGGCGATTTAAACGATTGCCATGGCTCGTAGAAATTTCTTTCTAGTCAATGGACGGGAGGTTATTATAAGGTAACAGTACAGACTAAGGTAAAATTGGTTGTATACTTAAAGAGTAATACAATTTACCGGACAGTCTTCCAAAAATCTGTCATATCTGCAAAACCTCGTAAACGAACAAAATCTCACATGTGAACTTGTATTTATGCACTTATCGTACTCTAAATGTGTGATTTTGTCTTTTTTCCCCTTTTTATGTTTCCCTGTCTCTTTTCTATTAAGTAAATCCTTCTTCCTCTTCGTATGTACTTAAACGCAAACTAATCTGTTTGCTCGAGCGATACAACTCGTTTCGTTACAATTTTTTCTCTTCGCGATTTACAAACAAGAAAAAACGCGTTTGTTATTCTATAAATTTTCATAATATATCGTAACAGATTAATAAGAAACATAATTTAACGTTGTTTTGCGAGATAAAAAATCGGCACGTGTACCTTTTATTTTTCCATTTTTTAGTTTTATCATTTTTCTTCCGGCTCTTATTTTTTTCCCTCGCTCCTTCTCTATCTTATTCTCTGTATCATTTAAGTGACGAACGAAGTAAGGCGACAAACTTTTGTACTGTTTGTTCACGATTGCGTTCAACCAATCAACCATTCAAGCAACATTTGCGTGACAACTAACGTAACGACGAAACCCAATGTAGGAAAGTTGTGGAATTGCGAAAGACGAAGTAACTGCTTACATACATATATATGTATATTGTCGATTGAATATTAATGTAGAGATATATAATATAAATGGTGTTTTTACTCCTGGTATGTAGTGAAATTTGAAGAAAATAATTCTAATGTGATTATGGCTGTGCATCGATCGTGCGAGCTTGAAAAACATAAGAACATTGGTTCGCTTCTTCGCGTTAGGATCGTAGAACGGGAGTAATATATACATATGTATATCAAACATGCGAAGAGTAAAGAGATCGATAAAACTGATTGCACCACAACAAAAAAAGACTGATGTAAGAGGAAGAGTTTGAGAGCGAGAGAAGAGGTGAACAAGCTAAAATAAAGAGTTCGAAATATGTAAGTGACACACAATGCTTTCGGCTTTTTATAATTTCAAGGTTGGAACAGTTGGTTTCAGAGAGGAATTAGGGAAAAACGGAGAAAACTCGTTCGAATTATTCTATACTCGAGGTTTCGATCTATTCGTGACTTTTTGACACGCACTCCATTGTCGAAACGTAGTTAAAGTTCCGCAGAAACGTTTTTATAAACGTTTTTCAAGATATTCGATCATGTATGTATTTAGATGGACCGTATTTTATCCAATAAACCGATTCCATTAAAACTTACAACACCAATACGATTAGAGTAAAATAGAAAACAACGAGAGAATTGACTAGTGGTCTGATGAATGCTGGTCCCCGCGATGTGAAATCCAAAGTAATCAAAGCGCAAGAAGTTATGTAGAAAAATGGAATAAAGATCGAAAAATAATGAATGATGGCAAAAGGGATAAAAAACAACTACCAGGAAGAAGAGAACGATAGAGAAATGAGAAGAGAAGAAACCAAGGTAAAAAACGAAGAAATTGCAGATTGAAAGCAACTTTAGTGACGTTCTGATCGAGTAGGAATAGAATGTCGTGTCGCATTTCTTCGTCCAAACGATTAAAGAACGTGTAAATTTTCACAACTCTTGGACTTGCTATCTCTTGCCCATACCTTACCTAATAAATTTCGTACCTTTAAACTGGTACTTGTACGACTACCGCGATATTTTTTCGGTGAATTGTTTTCAGAACAAGATCCTAAAGGTGATTTGCTACGATTCTTTCGCGATCTCTTCCGAAATAGGTCCCTCGTTCTTTCAGGGTTCTCGAGCTTCAGTCGAATTTGCGTAAGCAAGCCAACGAGAAGTTCGTCGACATTATGATTGATTCCGACCGATGTTTCGATAAATTTACAGTCGTAAGATGTAGCCATAGATTTCCCCTCTACAACATAGAAATAGAATTGTATCCATCAAAAAGATGAAAATAGAATAAAATAGAATAGAATAAAATATATAAAATGGATAGAATAGAATAGAATAGAATAGGATAGGATAGGATAGGATAGAATAGAATAGAATAGAATAGAATAGAATAGAATAGAATAGAAAGAAAAATCAAGGGAGCAATGGAGGGATATTGATATGGCGATTCCGCGTGTGTGTACGCGTCGGCAACGATAATCGATGTTGTATGTATGTATTGTATACTGTATATCTTCCGGTGATCTCCCATACTTGAATTTTCGGAGGGATCTAATGATAGCTTAGGTATCAACTAGGTAGCTAAATGATACGAAACAATGAAAGGACCTATCGCGAAACGGTCGGGTAAGTTACACGGCTTCTTACCTTCGGTCGAGACTAATCGACTGCGAACGAGGTCGACTTTGTTTCCAACAAGGATCACCGCTCGAGCCGACATGTAGTCGCTGCGCCAAAGTGTTTGCAAAACTTCTTCCGCCACGCGTACCGAAGCTCGATCGGTCGTTGAATAGACGACGCAGTAAGCGTGTGGTTCGTACGTAGTTATGCAGGTTTCCGGCTGCAAAAAGAAATCACTCGTTGTCGACAGGAGCGAATATGTCGTATCCAATAGTATCGGTCGGCGAGTCGAACCGATTCGTGGCACCGCTAAGTGGAATATCGTAGCGGAGTAATGAAAGAGTTGTTTTTAACTCCAGTACTTTCGCTACTTTGTCAATTTTTCAAAGTATTATTCCCCACTCTTTACTGACCGATCTTACGTTATCATAGCATTAATAAGATTTTTTACCGAATCTTTCACGGTAATGGGGACGCAAATAACGTTTTATGAAAAATAGCACCGACTTATGTACACCATTATGATTTTCAACTCGCCATATATATATACATATACATATACATATATATATATATATATATATATATATAAAAGATTCAACAATATATATATATATATATATTGTATATATTTATTGTTATATATATATGTATATAATCTTATATATATATATATATATATAAGATATCGCGGTTAGACGGTTCGATCGATCGCTGGACCGTTTTACGGTTGACCGATAGTTACGGCTCGATGATCGTCAATCGCTCTTCAGGGTGGCACACCGAGTTTTACACTACATGCTTACTGCTAACCACATGTGCGCGTTCGACCGCGCATCCTATTCCTTCTCACGTTCCCGCTTGCTCGTACATTCTTTCCTTTTCTCTCCCCCTTTATTAATCTATTCCATCTATTCTCGAAATTCTCGATTCAGATTCTGATTCCCGATCTGCGTATGTCGTACATTTCATAGCTCGATGGCGACATATCATTCACGCGTGGTAAGCCGATAATTCATCTAATAATAAGCAAACGTGGGTATATTCTATAAAAAATTTTCCTCACTTTCGATTACGTACGTTAACACAGCAATACAATGGGCATGCATACACGTGTAATTCGCAACGTACCGTCATCTCAGTGCTAGAGTGATCGATAAAAGTCAGTTCGGATTCTTCTCCAGCTAGAAGAACGCTGACGGTTTTCTCTCCCGATTCATCGTCTGTAAAGAAACAACGGGAGCATAGTGTTTTATCACGGCATCGTGAGGACAGAAGGAGCATAAAGTCAGAGACGATAGATTGGAAAGAGAGGAACGGAAAAAAAGGTAGGAAGAAAAAGAAGAAACAAATTAGGCTTGATATCGTGCAATAGTTTCGAGGCAAACCGGACAGTGTAAAAGTAATATTGATAATTAATATATATTATAATATAATATTATATATAATTATATTTAATATTATATATTATAATACATAATAATATTAATTAGCAATTGATATTTAGTACTTGCCAATCGATGTATCGTACGCGTGAAGATATTCCGACGTCATGAACTGAGAAACCAGCGAACTTTTTCCTACGGCTGGAGCTCCCAGCATTAGAACGCGATACGGTGTTGGTCCCTGAGACGCGCTGCTTTCGCGGGAACTCGCCAACGATCCCGCTGCAGAATTTCTTGCCGATCCAGGATATGAAGCTGTTAAATGTTCCGTGCTGCATCACCAAATCGCGTTGGTAGTCACGCCATGGTAGAAACCGATAAAAGGGCGAAAAAACAGAGAAAAAAACAAGTATATAATCGATATTTACATACACGTGATATAGGGAAAGAAAGAAATTCGTAACTTGTAATTTATATCGATTATGTCATCTGTCCGGTATTTGTTTAACGACAACTTCGTTTTTGCTCGGAATAGTCTATTTTAGAAAAATCGATGACAATCGGAAGCGATGCAAGTGTTTGTCTTTGTGTGATACATTTTGCGCGCAGCATTGAAATTCTACTCTAAGGTCCAACACGTGCGTCTACGTCGCTCAAACGCTCAATGCTACACGTAAACTCACGCGTTCGATTTAGAGTAGAATCGCCTTGTGGAACTTTATATTATAAAGTCGTCGTCTTTCGCTTTCTCTTCGTCCTCTTCTTTTGCTTCTTCTTCTTCTTCTCCTCTTCCTTTTTCACCTTCTTCTTCTCCTTCTTGTTTCTCCCCTCCTCCTACAACAACAACAACAACAGCAACAACAACTACTACTACTTCTACTACTACTATTACTACTACTACTGCTTCTCCTTCTGTCTTCCGATTGTCGTCGGTCCGTTCTCTCGTTTTCTCATTTTTTCTCATTTTGCTTGAGTTTGTTGTTTAATGCAATAACCGGCTTATACCTGTCGAGAAACGAAAAAACAGAGGGATTGGAAATAGGGGAATCTCACCTCGAGTTACTCGAAGCGACGCTATTGTTTGATCGAGATCTCCGACTTTTCAACGAGTCTCCTCGATTTACAACTCCTTTACCAGTTATACTGAAATGTCGAAGTCTATAATACTCTTCTTCAACGCCGGTATTTGGCATGCTCGCGACTCTTGATCTCTGTTGTGGAAGACACAGGTAGTTTGGTCTGCCCGATGAACGACTTCCGGGAGTCTTAACCGACTGAGACCGACTGTGGTGCGGACTACCGTACCTGAAACATTCCACGAAGAGAAAGATCGGTTGTTTCATACTTGCTCGAAAGTACCTAACCGTTGATATGTTTTACGTCTAACGAATAATAGAGTAAAATGATAATGCACGCGTGTAACAGCGTCCAATAAGAATAATAAGCGAACCTCATCTCAAAGTCGTGTATTTCTTGCAAGGTCAAGGTATTGGCCACATCCAACAATTGTCTCATATTTTCCTCTCGACGTCTAACGTCCAACTCTGGGTGCAGCAATATTGTTGCAGCTCCGGCTGATCCGTCCAATGACAGCGACGGTTGTTGCACCACGATTGTTGCCGCCTGCGTCGATCTCTTATTTCCACTCGCGTTGCCTCCTTTTCGGCATTAGAAAGTAAACATCCGTTATCCTCGTTCCTCGATCCTGACTGCAGTTTACATTGGTACTTATAAAAAGATCTCCGAGCACCGAATATCGAGAATTTCCTCGTTTGTTACATTTCATTTTGCATCACCTGTCTTTCCTTTCTTTCTTATCGCCTTTTCGCAGTTGATTCACAACGCTGTGTACATATTCCCATCCCAACTCTGTCCGCGCCCCCCATCTTCGTCCTCGTCTTTCCCTTTTCTCGTTTTTGTATTTTCATACGCGATTCACCGGCCGAGAGGAGCCGATCGTACGAACGAACACGGAATTCATCTTGCCCTTTTTCAACGCTCCACGCTTCCTGCCTTTTCTTCCATCTCCTCCTCCTCCTCCTCCTTCTCTATATATATTCTTCTTCCACCTCCATCTCCTCTTTCACTTTCACCTTCATTTTCACCATCACCATCGTCACCTGTTTTACTTTCCTTCCTTTCTGTTTCCGTTTCCGTTCGTCGGTCCTCGATATCGGATCTAAATACTTTCTCGTCTACTTTGATTTTCACCGCTACATCTTTACGGTGGTTTCGCGTAAACAGATTATTCGCGACCAAGAAACGTGCGATGCCGGGAGAGTCTTTTTTCAAGGTGTTAAGCTTACGCGTGAAACACATACGCGTGCGTCTTTCAAGCAGAATTGCCGCCCACAATTCACGATGTAACATTGGATATAGCGTGTAACTACACCAAGGAATGTCTTTCCAATCATCAACGACTATGCTGCCGTATTATGCGCATATATACAACATTTGTTCTTCGATTTCTTTTGTCTTTGTCTGCGTTCATTTTTCTCTTCGTTTCGTCGTCGATATTTTGGAAACTCGTGTATCTTTAGGCACCGACGTTATGAATTGACTGGTACACGGACAGACGGACGGAGAAACGAATAGACAGATTGATAGGTGGAAATACTACACACACACACGAGCGAGCGCGCGCGCGCGCGCACGTTGAAGATATCGATTCACGAAAACGAGAGAAAACGTGAACAGAAAAGAAAAGAAAGAAATGACGACGCTAAAGTAACGCGAGACCAAAATGGAGAGTACGATAACGAAAGGAAGACAATATTTCGGCAGAGATGAAAAGAAAAGAGATCGAGCACTAAAAAGAAAATGCGAATGGAGATTTTCGTGATCCAGGGCGGCAATTCGACGATACTTGCAGTATGGCGATCGAGGCGTTATCACCTATTTATAGTTATAGTAGCTAACCGGCAAAGTCGACAATACATGCGCTTTTGGATATCGTAGCATACTACATCTTTTCAAGCTTCGAAAAATACAGAGCAATGCAATGAAACTGTGTGTGATGTTAATGAGCGACGATTCTTCTCTCCTCGAAACATTCCCTCGAACGTTCGCCATCGTAGTACTCCGTTCCGCTTTTTACATCAATTATCGTCGATCAACGTTGATTCTCATGAAATTAAGTTGTTCCTTTATGAAATCTAGTCATGGAAAGCGTGCCGCGACCAAGCGATATCAACCGTTACAAAACGAAATGTCAAATACACGCAAATACTTTTGTCGAACACGAACGAAATATGTACAATATACATACATGTATGCTCGTTTCAATCATTTTTGATCGAGGAGAGAGGAGGGGGGAAAGGAGGAGATGAAGAAGGAGCAAAAAGAGAGAGATAGAGAAAATGAGAGTTAGGAAGCAAACACAGAATCGAAATGTCAAAAAGATGTAGCGAATAAAATACAATTAAATCAAAAGTAAAAACATGAGAATACTAGTACTGCTCATATTTGGATCCTATAACGGTATAGGAAAAGAGGCGGAAACGAAGGAACCGTGAAATTCGTTTGGTGGACAAGATCAGCGCGAACCCGAGGCACCACCAACCGTTGACGATCGGCGACTATCGTGCCATGATCGTCCTGCTCAAGCCGTTCTCGACTTCGACTTGAACAAATCAATTATGTACTCGGTTTTTTAACGAGTTTACACATGGTATATGCGTAAAGTCGGTTCGGTGATTTCTCAGTTTCGAAAATAAAGAGTCTCGAAGCACAACTCGGTCATAATCAACTTTATACCTATTGCGCAAAACGGGAAAAAGAGCCTGACCCATGAATGAATGGTTGAAACGAGGGGATGCGATTCTGAAAGAAAACAACACAATTGATATTCTTAACGAGAACAGATTTAAAATCTGTCTCTAGATGTTTCGTTCGCTCTTTCGTCTTTCGATTATTTTCTATTTCTACTTGTTTGCTCGCGAGCAGTTTCTTATGTTTTCCGCATTTTACAACGATCGACATAAACGAATCGGCATAAATTATCCACCTATTTATCGTTAAATACATCAACGAAACACGAGATTAATTAGAAAATATGGGAAACGGTTAAATATCAACGTCGAATTGATCGTTTCGACTTACCGGCGGGTTTTCCTCGAGGTTTGCTCGTGGCACTGGTTGTTCTACCAGAACCATCGGACGACTGATCGTTGTTACTTTGATCGGTGCGAGTTCCTATCAACGATATGTCCAGAGGGTTCGTCGTAACGTTCACATTCGGTTTTCCCTCCCCGTATTTCTTCTCACCGATGTTGTTTACTATTCGATTCTCTCGATTCCCATCTTCGCCACGGGGTCTTCCAACAAGCAAGGTTAACAACGGATTTAGACCATCCGGGTCTGGTTGACCAGCATCCATCGAACCCCTTACTGGTGTGCTGTATATGTGTGTGTGTGTGTGTGTGTGTATGCGAGCGTGTGTGTATATGTGTGGAAGGACAAGCAAAATAAGAGTAAAGTCGAGTGACGTAATTGGTATGAGGAAAACGAGAATGGATAAAAAATGGTATAGAAACCTGAAAAAGTCGGTCGCTCGGAGATCTGGAAGAGGCGGGGTTCTTCCGGAGACGGAAACCTTGCCGACCTCGTTGACGGTACCGTGGATGATAATAGGCGTTGCATCGACCGAAGGAATCTCCGTCTCATCGAGAAGATTCGAAACACTAGATGTTCGAATATCCAAACAATCGATTGGAAGTTCTGATCTCAAAATCGCGCCAGTTTTAAGTCCCTTCTCGTCCGGGGTCGAATATTCTATTGGCGAAGAGGTCGAAGCGTGGACTGGTAGCGGTGAAGAGATTACAGCTACAGCCGATAGAATCGGTTCCGGTGACTGACCACCGGTCGACGATGTAGCAGCCGGTGGTGACATCTCCGATGGAATATCCATCAAATCGAAACTGTCGTCCGGTTGCTCTCCGTCCGTTGTCGTCACCTACGATTAAATACTCATTTTTCGCTCGAACCTTTCATCCTCTTCCACGCGCACATTCGCATACGCGTTAACACGGTTAACTCGTACACCCTCGATAACCTTACCATGGTGAGCATCGTGTTGGCGCTGTCGGTGCTAGTGTTGATTGTTGTTTCGGAAGCGGTGCTCGAACCCATAACGACCACTTTTGGGACCGTGCGACAACTGCGACTTCCGCCTGCGGATTTAAAGTGCAGTCTTCGTAACGCGGAGGCAGCGTGAGACAACAAATCGGTTTCGCGCGAATTCTCCGATCCATTGTGACGATGTGCGCTGGCATTAGAAACACGCGATGTTTGCGACTGCGACTGCGACTGCGACTGCGATTGTGACTGCGACTGCGGCTGCGACTGCGACTGCGACTGCTGCTGTGACTCGGCTGTTGCTGAATCGGTCCCATCGCTACCCCTTGAGCTGCCACCGTTTTTACGGTTCGACCCGCGACCATCCACCAGACATCCCTGTTTTCATCAAACATTCACCACGCCAACTGATGATCACTCTCACAGTTTCTCTTTCTTTTCCGCCTCCACTCTCTTTTCCTCACACACGCGCGCGCGCACGTTCATTCCATCCATGCACTCCTATCCCCCTATCGTATCAAACACATCAGACACATTTTCTTTTTCTCTTTCTTTGCGTTATTTTGCCAATTTTCAATACTCACGTGATTTCTATGTTCCGGGGTGGAAGGCGGATTCGGTGTATTTGGCAGAGAACCCCCTGTGGGGGTGCAGTGCCGCAGTCGCGCCAGGGCCGTACGAAGCCCCTCCGTCACGAGGCTCTTTTATTTGATCTTGGCAATGCCGCCCACTTTCCTCACCTCTCCGCCAACGGTTTTCTTCTTCACTCCTTCAGTACTTTCTCTTAATCACCTCTTCTTTCCTATTATACGTTCGTCCTCCCGTCCGTACGCCTTATTTCGATACTTATTTCCCGGCGCTTCCTTTTCCTTTATTTCCTACTTTTCTCTTCTATTTTATTCACCCAATAAACCGAGTCGAGTATCGGTGAGGAGGAAAGTCAAACGGATCGCGATACGTTTATGACCGTTATGACACAAAATCTTATTTCGCTTTCTCTCCTAGCCCAGATCCTCAAAAGAATGCGATGCGGAAATCGACATTTGTATTATCTGCAAAAACATTAAACCGATCTAAGCGAGTTTTGATTCGATCGTTTCATGTAACTGGTTGGTCCATACGAAGTCGATACTTGAACGCGCCACGTCTTCATCCTGTTCGATCTTCGTCTCTGTTCTTTCTTTCAACGGCAATCTCCTTTCTTCGATCGACCATCGATTCTTAAACTATTCGGAGCTGCGTCTCTGTAACGCGAAACGATATGATCAATCGAATCCCGCTCGTAATAGCATCGGCATTTGAAAATCCTGCCACGTGATCGACCAACGCAATGTCAAATTCATCGAGCGTATGAGAAAAGTGCACGTAGAAATGGCGCGAAACGAATCGTTTTGTCAATGAAAACATCCTTTTCGATTGGACGCTAATCGTCGTCTGATTCAACGACTTTACTTCTCTTTCACAACCTAGCTAGCTTAGGCCTACATATCCAGCCAGATAGATAATGTTTTCGGATCGATAACGAAACTAAATCTGTTTGTTGTTTTATCGATCATTGACCAAATCGATATCGAGCTGCTAGAATGATCGCTGACACTTACTCACTTTATAATCAAGAAAGGAGGGGGAGACAATGAGAGAGAGACAGAGAGATAGAGAGAGAGAGAGAGAGAGAGGGAGAGAAAGAGAGAGAGAGAGGGAGGGTCTGAGAGTGTTTGTCAGCGATAAAGACCAAGAAAATTACATGGGTCGATGATTATCGATGATTTGAGACAACCGAGAGAGGAAATATGTATCGTCGGTTGCAATTTAATTGTTAGATTTCCAGCGAGATATGCATACCAATTATAACGCCATCGTTCTTGCATTCTATGCTCTATACATATATTCGCAATTTCTGTACAACGATAGAACAGTTTATTCACGATCCAGAGTTCGTTTGCATCCCTATCTTTAATTTGTCCGTTTGATCGTTCGTTCATTGGAATAGTTCACTCTGTTTCATGTGATCACGCAGAATTGTATCTCTCGATACGGGATGCAAACTTACGCACATCGTGGATCTATGAAATTTGGAACTTGACGAAATTTAATTAAAATCCAGACACATTGGATTGAAAACCAACTTCTCATTTCTCACAACCAATACACGATTGTACGTGTATGAACGAGGAAAGAGTGCCAGTGATATAGTAACTGGGACAAAATTGCAACAGCAAACAGGCCAATAATTAACCGTGAAAATGATCAACAACAACATACTGCGTGCAAAAGAAAGTGTGCAAAGAAAGCAAGAGATGCGGATCGAGTGTGCAGGAGGTAACCTGCATCTAATGGATCGAGCAAAATAACGATAATAACGTTGTCTATTTATTACATATATATGTCTATAATTCGTCTAGTCAAAAATAGGAAGAAAAGTTTACAGTAATACCTGCTGCGTCTCTTCGAAAAAATAGCTCCTTCTACCTTGGCATTCCACGGATTACTGGCGTGTAGTACCGAGCTTCGGGAAAGGACATTAGCGCTTGCGCTTTTACTCCAGAGGGTGAAAACTGCTAAACTAGCAGCACCGTCGCACCCGATCTGCACCAACTCCCCACTCGCTCTTTTCTTTCTCTTCTTCCCTTCCTATACTATCTTTTCCTACCATTGCAACATGTATCAATCTATGCCTTTCTTCTTTAATCGCATTTGTTGTGCATTTTCATTCGACCTTTTCAACAATTTGCATTTTACATTCCCTCATTTTTTATTTCACCTCTATTCTTATCTGTACAGTTTATATTTTTGCTTCATATTTTCCTCTAGTAGCAATATTAAATGCACCAATTCAAATCAATCGAAAGAATCTATATTTCCAGATGGCTAAAAATCTATATTTTTAAAAATATTAACCCAACAGATTCAACACAACGACGATCGTCCCATTTCAAGCAAACGCGTGGAACGAATCACTCTTGAAACAGGAAGATCAAAGGATGTACAACTTTTACAAATATCGATATTAATATCGTTGCGCGATGGAAGGCTAGAGATGAAAAAAGATCGTCAGTTCGAGTCGACTAAAAAACCTTTTCGATAAATCGATCGAATATACTTATGCAGTTCATTTCTGAAGAAAGCGGAGAAAATAATAAAACGAACGAATAATAGTAAACGATCGAATCATTTTGTTTTAACTATATCGTACATGAAAATTCTATGAATGAAAGTATCGGAAAGAGGGCAAGGTAAATTTAAAGGTTCTACTCATTAATGTCAATCCGATCTCGTAACCTTAATGAGGTATGCACGCTATATCGAGCAACTTCTATCGAACAAAGTATTGCCATATTCCTGACAAATTATTGAACCTCATAAATCTGTACATCTGCGCAGATGCGCGACCATTTTCTGCGTGTTACAAGCTAGTGCCGTTCACCTCAGTCACCTTTGCCCCACATTTTATCTTCCACCGTTCTACTTTTCAACTTTGCATCTTTCGTATTTCTTTCGCACGGGATACGTGCTTGCAAGTATTGAAAAAGAACAACAGTCGACAACACTAAGCGAAATATGCTTCTTTTCGTGAGATAGCAAGAAAAGAAAAGAATTAGAGAGAGGAAGAGAGGGAAGGAAAACGTACGCGTTAGCAATCTGCAAATCGATGATACTCGCGTGGTCTTTGTAGCTGAACGATTTAACGCGATTTACACACACGCCCTCAAGTTTACCCGAAGCGCACGCGAGTTGATCGACCGCTTTGTCAAAACACCAACCACATCTATCGATCCAAGGCTTCCGCGTATATTCGCGTACATTTTATTCGTGCGTTGCTTTTCACATATAAATCAAGCGCGGTAAAAACAAATAGAAAAAATCAAAGTAGAAAGTGAACCAAGAGTAATGATCCAAGACAGAAAAGAAAATTTTTTTTCGTTCCTATCGCCGAACATTATCGACGTCATTGAAAATATCCCTACAGCTACGAAAAAAACGTTCGATCTTTGACAAACTTTTTTAAATACCTGCATTTCATGATTTTCTTTTTTTCTCGTATTTTATTTGTTCGTAATAAGCATCCTGAAGGATCCTGTCGCCGATTATGTATTTTTTCAAGTATTATAAAATATAGAAGGCACATACGGTACTGCATACACGTACAATCGTTCGTTCTATCCGTTCCTTCGAAACGATACTCTTTTTACACAGTAACAACGCACTTACGATCGTTTGTACATTTATACAGGTTTGTATGTACTCATCATATGTGCGGTAAAATATGCATTCATCTTTCTATACGATAACTTCTGTACATGTACGTGTATTTCCTCATATTCAAAATATAATAGTAAACATTACACATAGTGTAGCTTGTAATAGTTGTAGGTCAGGGCTTTGATCAGCAATCCTTGCGAAACGAAAGCGTCGATACTTCATTTTGGATTACGGAATACCATTGTAATTTTGAATCTTTATCTCTCTTTACTCATTCTTTCGCCCGAAAAATCGACAGTTTCGAATCGTCATTGTATTATTTTTCGAGCTTAACTTTGTTTTGTCTCTTCATTGATTTTCTAGCTTGAGAAGAGACAATCAAACATACGACCATCTCGAACGATATCGCCTTGAAATACTGTCACAATTGCGTTTATCTTGTTTTTACAACATTCATCATACAATCGTTTCATTTTCAATAAAACACGCTCGCTTTATAACCTCAGTGCTCGTAACACGAGCAATGCTTAAGTCATCCTAAAATTAACGTATTTCTATCTCGTATATGTTCGTCTTTTGTCATTATTCTCGTCCTTGTCATAGTCATCGTCATTGTCGTCGTCGTTGTTCTGGTCCTCGTCCTGGTCATCGTCATCGTCGTTGTTGCGGTGACATTACATTAGTAGATAAAATATTACGATGCTACCTTAAGCATACATACTTATCGTTAACCTTCTTTTTCTCATTTTTTTACATACATTACAACTTGTACATACATTCAATCAACATACACGATGTAAAAAATCGCACGCGCATACATACAACATACATTAATAAATCCCTTGTAAAGAATCGTTATTTCTCATCGTTTGAATCATTCGTATTTTTGTTTTTTCTTTTTCCTTTTTGTTTTCATACCTCGAATACTAGCATTTGTGTATTCACGTTAAATTTTTCACGTAGAAGGCAGTAAAAGTATTACGATTAAATTGCGGTGTACATAAAAATTATATCTGGATTTCGATTTGATCAATATCGATTGATGAAACTTTCGCACAAGATATCAGTACTCATCCCACAACAACAACAATAACAACAATAATTCTCTTTCGTCCGTTATTATCTAGATGCATTAGTAATAAAGGGTACGATCGAGTCAATAACTATCATTGAGACACGTTGAGATGCGATCGTAAAATGGTTCGAATAAATTTTAATGTTGGACAAGGCGCGCGACAAAGTGGTTACGCCTATTAAACTAGTACGGAACGTATCAGGAACTTGGTCAAGTATAAACAAACTATGGGTCCATTTCGGGAGGAAATAAAAAGGATAGAAAATCTTTCAATGGAGAAATAAATAGAAAAATGCTGGAGTGAACGAGGATCGGGCTGGGAACGATAGATTTATGCGTATAAAAATAAGAATTTATCTTGATATTAAAAATTTGTCTATCTTACGGATTAGAACCAGCGCATCGTCGTACTCGAATATTCTAATCATACGAATTTCGGAACAGTCTCAATTATTTATACGCGTATATGTATACATCTATACACACACGTACGTACATGTACGCGCGCGCGCGCGCGCGTGTGTGTACATATAACACACATATATACACACACATATGTATGTATATACTTACATACGCGCGTGTGTTTACTCTCGAATTCAGTATAATTGTATTCCGTTTCTATGTGAGCTATAACAAATAATCGTGGGTACAACGAGAGTAATAGATAGCCATATATAATTTTGTCGTAAGAAAATCTGTCATAAATCGAGGAAAAATAATGTTTTGATTAGGCACAATGCGACCATGTTACCAAGAGAAAATAAATGCGATTTCAGTTTATTTTTCTAACGAATTCTGATCGCAATTGCATCGGCGTTCACGATGCGTCATTAATCCTCGTTACGGGACACTATTTTGCGTACATATTTCGAAATGTGTTAATCGAACGCCACTCTTCCACTGTGATCTTTTCCCTTTCGTCGATAATACAGATCTCACAATGGACGAAAACGAAAGGAACACGATAGTTAATCACTTTCAGGCTAGCGCTCGATAATTAAACGCGATTGTATAAGTGGAAAACTCTATACCCTTTAAAAACAGTCTTTATACAGTGCTTAAATTATTATATACAAAATGTAGCAGGTTAAGAGGTAAAAAGTATTTCCTTATCGTAAGTAATTGTTACGCGTTAAATTAATCAAATTCGCAGTTATAGGATTACATCGATTTCGTTCGCGATTAATCGAACATGGTCTTGACTCGTTATACCCTGCTTATATTTACAAGAAAGCTGCGGGTGCACAGTAGTCGATCGATTGACAATATACTGCGTGCCTTACAAATCTCAATTACGTAAAAACGATCGAGGTATCGTTGTTTTCGTACTCTTAAATCGAAAATAAATGCGCGGTTTTTCAGTACATGAGCGAACCTTTTGCTCGTTCTTCAACATATGCTTATATAAAAAATACAAGTGCAAATATACAGATTTACAGGATGTAAATAGATGTAATCGGGTAGAAATCTCGACCATTGTATGAAACGGACGGGCATAAGACTTAAAATCTAGAATCTAAGTACATCCTTATCTATGTCTGAATGAATAAAAAAATGTAAGTAAAGATCGTGCGATGTTGTCTAATGCACAATAAAAAAGAAAAGAAGAACAAAAGAAACTTACATAGTAGTATAAGCTATCGTATCTGAGTAAAGAGTCTCTGAGTAAAGAGTATCGTATCTGAGTCATCGACCGCAGATCGAGCGTGATGAAAGTCTGAACAAAATATGAAGAAACAGATGGTAGTTGGCCAGCGCTGTCCAATCAAGTCGATTAAATTAAACCGTTCGTTCTTGGCCTCGATCCTTACAAAAGCGAATATAAAATCGGAGGAATTTATTCGCCGTTGCTCTCTGCCTGTCGACTTTCCTCGACGTTCACAAGAAAAACAAGAGAACGAGAAGAAAAAAAAAATAATCCCTCTAAAAGCATCGAGTACAATTCTTCACGTGGAAGTGGCATATCATCTTAACAAAAATATTACGGCACAATTTCCCATGATTGCGACAAATAAAATTATAGATTTGGAAAAAAGTGGCGCCAAACTAGAATACGCCTTTTCCATGTCTTCGCAAACTCCTGCAATAATAATAATAAGATGATTACAACGATTATAAGCTGTACGACAATGGCATAAACATTGCATTATTAGTGGATATTATTTGATTTTGATATAATCTTAATAAATACTTAATAAAACGGTATACAGAGTAATGTAATAACATAATGTAATAACGTAAAGGGAAGAGATAAAGTGATAAAAGTAAAAAACGATAGATGCACGTTTGTTTATTAAAATACCTTGACTGACAAGCGTGTAGGATCGTTCGTCTTCGATCTGGCCTCTACTACAGACACGATCCAATTTAGTTAACCAAAGTTCCTGTTCCGAGACTTGAGTTTTAATTGCTTTTCCGGTGACGGACGTCTTCTCTGTACTACCGTCGAATTGCATAGAAAAACAAAATGTTTGTCCAAAACTTGGGGAAGGTTGATTAGTTTTTAACGACACTATCGTATACCAAATATTTTTTTCTTCCCAACTACCATGACAATAATACGCTGCAACAGCAACAACAATAAATATAATAAATAATAAATAAATATGGGGCATAGGAGATGCGTGACTAAGAAAAGTACTACAAACAAATTTGATGCTTACTTATTTCTTCCGTATCGCATGTTTTTCCAATAAGAATTTCATTCTGATCCGACGAGGCACAGCCTATTTCAACATTGGTTCTTTTACAATCCTCCCTTTGTAGTTCTTGTTGTTGCTGATGTTGTTCTCCTCCATATTGATGATGATGATGATGGTGATGCTTCTGTTGGTGTTGTCGTTGCTGTTCGTGCGATTCTTCCTGAGAAATATCTTCGTGCCAATTCTTTCTTTTAGTAATTCTAGAAGAGTGTCTCTCACTACGACGTTGTCGACGAAACGAAGTATTAGATACACTGAATGGAGTAAATCCCAAGATAAAATATCGTCCAGGATTGGGACACTTTCTCTGACGTAATGAAGAGCCTATACAATTACGAAACGAATTACATGGTAATATACATACATAGTACGTTTCACGAATTATACGATTAAAATAATCAACTCGGAGTATCGCTTACTTATTAGAGTGGTATACGCCATTGTAGATGTGTCTGCAAGGGAACACGCCTCGTCTGGCATTATAGCTTTTTCATCTATACATGTTACATGTTCCAAATTATGAAAGAAGATAATCGAGACACTCGAGAAATAAAACGTCGAGTTATACTTACCCGATTGCTGTAACTCTATAATGTGGTGATCTCTTTTATGAAATATCATGCAAACATAGCCAATGTCACTGCAAGAGTAGTATATGTATAATATGTTACAGTTACTTCTATATTTGTAATATATACTCGTATAAGTACAACTGTTACTTACCAACCGCTAGTAACGTGAGCAATCAACTTTACTTTATATCCTTGTGTATTTTCCGTAGGATGTAATTTCTCTAGATTATGACAAACAATCTTTTCTTCGTGAAACGTATCCCCATCGGTGTTTTGTACTTTAACTTTGAGTGTTGCATTTTTATTCGTAAAATGATAAACTTTAGTACCGTCTAAAGAACGCCAGTCATGATGTTCGGTAATCCATGAAGGATATTTGCATCTATTGTGTTCTTTATCAACTGCAAATCCAAAGCCCAATGTCTTTGTAAGCTCACCGTCTCAAAGGTAACGAATATTGGGACAAATGAAATTGATCGAGGAATTTTGTATACCTTTCGTAAGTTTTATAGTTGGTGACCCCTCCGAAACTGTAGTTAGGCCGTTACAAGTTGGTTCACCTGACTGAGCGAGTAAGTAGGCCACCTTTCCCTGATGATGTGTTTTCTCTTCGTACAGGAAACATCTGCTCATGGGAAGGATAAAAACAAAGACAAGTTTAACGTTTAAATTTTAAATTTAATGCGTGGCCTATCGAATCATGCATACCTATACATTTTTTCGGCACTCGAGATACTTCTTCCTTTTAATGTTCCAACGAGGTATTTGTTACGACCATCGTTCCATACAGCGAGGCATTGTAACTCTTCCGCTAAAATGTAAAAACAAGAGATTCGTAACAATATTGATTGTACTAGAATATGTGCATATATGTACGAAAACAACATTTATCCGTGAAATGAATAGATGACAACAATAATGTTTGCTTAAGCTTACTGTTACTCTCGCTTCGTTTGATATCCGGGCAAGCCTGATATTTCAGAAGTAATTTACTTTCGTCAGTACATTTCTCCCCAAGGCTAATAGGCATTGCACATTCACCAAAACCCTTATCATAGGTAAACGTAAATGATGGTCCACTAAAAGGACAGGGTATGGGCTTGGAATTTACGCGAAACATGGAATACAAGGTATCATCGGACTTAATGTTCGAGCACATTTCGTCCAAAGTGGTTTGTTCCGTATAGCACCATCCTGGCAAGAGAAACAAAACGAGTTTTACGTATTTAAAGACACAAAAGTGGCGAGGAAGCAACAAAACAAAGATAAAATTCCTTGACTAACCTTCACGAAATTGAATCACATTCTCATGCCGATCATTAATAATTATACAATAATAGCATTTGTCACCACTGAAATGTCATTGCAAGGATTAATATGTCTTCCAGCTCCATGTTAGCCGTTGTTCTTTTATTATGCATTCTGGAAAGTACCATCTTCAAATACTTACTACACGATGTAAGAGTCCTCGGATCGCTCGATGCATGTCCTTTCGCCTATAACTGTTGTATTTAGGATAATTGGTGCGATTTTCCCATATTGATACCATTCTCCAGTCCATGCAACTGGAAACTCGCAAGAACCTGTGACAATTTTATAATATTACTAGATAAATAGTTTATCCGCTTTTGTTTCTTACTTGTTCTTAACTATTGTCATCTTACAATGACAAGTCTGATTATAGATTTCTACCGTTTACCATTTAATGTTGAGCATTCCAACATTATTACACATTACCTTAATGAAAAGGAATACATATATGTTTTCAATGTCGATGAAAAAGGAAAAGATGGAAATTGTTCTACATTCCTCCAATGGGTCACATACATTATACACGAAATAGAATCAGTAAAGTGCATTTTACATTTGACCCGTTGCATGACTTAACAATTGCATGACATATGTATATTATATGAGTACATATGTATATTCACCATTTACAATGTGTACATCACCCAGGGATAACATCAGCAGTATTAACATTGTTGCTGAGCAGTGAAGATGTCTTTCCTCGTATGAAAAGGAAAATTCTCGCATCCTGAAATATAAAAAATAATTAGATGTAATTGATTTTTTACATCTAAACTATTCTTATCAGTCCTTTATATTATCAATTAACTATTGCTGTCGCACAAAATAGTCGAATCATTTCCGATTTTTCTTTCTCTCTCATTCCATTATCTAAATTCTAAGCTATTCTAAATAGAACTTCAATTCGAAATTTCATTGTCTGTTATTAAATGCTTGTCTGAGATTAGAATATCATAGAGTGTTGATAGTGAATATCGATTTCAAATTATTGCCATCTACTATTCTTATTATTTTCGTAAAATTAGCTCTATGTATCACGTACCGATTCGAGCGTATCGTCCGTTTTCTAAAATGCGAGAAACCATAATGATGGAATATACAGAAGAAAATATTCATTACGATTACGAAGGTACGACGGTAACGAAAGGATGTATGTACAGAGTTTAACGGAACTGCGAAAAGCGTCTACGAAGGAAACCCACGAGAAAGATGCATTATTTAGCAAAGTACACGTGTCCCGATCGGTTTCGTTCAACGTGTTTTCTCCCTTTACCGCGAACCTAGCGTGCACCTCTTCGTACCCTATCGTTCGAGGGATGCGCGAATAGGCGCGGATCTGCGCATCGCAACAACCCTTAAACGTCCAATTTTTCTCCTGTTTATTACATATCCTATATTTGTTGTCTCTCGAAATTAACAAGCGTGTTTTATATTTCTTCTAATTTCTACCTTTCTTTCTATACTTAGTTTTGATATGAATCTTCAAATTGCATAACTTGTTCGTCTATAACATCGATTCACACCGATCAACACGAGTTTAATCGTTACTCGCGACATTCATTTTACGATGTAAGAGATGAAACCCGTTCTCATCGAATACGCACGAAAATATACAATTCTCCGGACCTGTCATTGACTGATTATCTGATGATAATCATGATTCATTGTCACTGGGAATTGGGGTTGTCATTAGGAACACTAACCTTTTTTGTATGTCTGGCATCGCAAATGCAAAGCTGATTCGAAGAAGACAGAACAGTTTTGAAAAAAATCACCTAATGATATTCCATGATCGAAATTCAATATTTAAGTATAAAGTGATCTTGTTGACCATGAAGCAATTCGTTCAAATTTCAGAATATTTCGAGCGGAAGATAGTATAATATTGTTAAATAATTTACAATTACAGAACTCTGTCACCACGTAAACTATTTTTAGAAGAGCAAAAAGAAGACGAGGGATTACTGTAGGACGCGGAATTCGATTTCTCCTGATTGTTAATGTTCCGCAATAATTAATTCAATTAATCCGCGATCAAAGGGACGCGTTATACACGATCAGGTCCTTTATTAACGGAATGTTTTTCATCAATTTTACCATGGAAGAACAACACACCACTCTTTTTACTAGCACTAGCACTATCATCGTAGGTACCACTTTGATACAAAAGCATCACCAATGAAAACAACTACATTGAACACTGATTTTTCTTCCTGTAAATGCATCACACAAACTCTTTTCCGAAATTCTTTCACTGAAATTTTTTGGTTTCATACAAATAGAAACTAAATGAAAATGCAACACATGGAATATGCTACTTTTTATTATTCTTAATCTTCAAATAGTTTGTATTGGCAATGGAATTCAGTATTCACTACTATGTTCGACCCTAAAATTTTAAAAGTCTGTTTGTTAATTTGCTCACTTCTAGAAACAATGGCGGTAGCCTATGAATAGCGAGCAGAACGCCGCGCTGTTGCAACTATTTCTACGGTACGGTGCAACACTAGGATACTACACTGTAGAACCAGCAGAACCCCAGCATCCCAGCATGCATCACTGAATATATAGACTGCTCGCCTATAAATCAAAATCGGTATGTATGGTGTGTTAGTAAAATTTTAGTGCCTTCTTGAACCGTAGTCTTTGTCCTTTCCTTTTTCTTTCCTTTCCCTTGCCTTGTTTCTTTTTGTTTTTATCTCCATTTCTTTCTCATGTTAATAATTGTTACGAAACGGTATATTATTTGTCGAGTCTTTCATCATAATCTTTCTTCTTGGAATAAATTAGGGAGGTGAAGTGAATGAAGAACATCGATTGTTCAATCATTAACTCTATATTATAGTAAATGTTCTCTGTTACTGAAACAGTAATTACAATTGATGAAAATCCGTACGAACAAATAAAACATAAAGCCATGTTTTTGAATGTTAGATAGAAATCCAAAAATTTCTAACGCACATTTATGCTTATGATGTGTATTAGATAAAGTATAGGATCGTGCTTGTATCACGATTATGTAAGCAGGCCGGAAACTCGCTAGGGGAAACCAACCATCTTTTGAGCAAAAAAAAGATCAAGATGGAGAATAAGGAAAGAATCCGTCCTACGTTCTTCGTTATCCGTGTCATGTTTTGATATTTTTCTCCATTAATCTCCATTTTGATATTTTTCGACTCAAAATAAGCGCTTCTCTCCCCCTCTCTCTCTCTCTCTCTCTCTCTATCTATCTATCTCCCATCGGTGTTTTGTGATGATTATTGGGTAGTTCCATTGACCGACGCTACAGTTTAGAGACATTGTTGTCAGTTTGTTAGAAAGGCATATCTGTGCGTTATTGAAAAGAAGAATAGCGTAAGAAATACAGGTCCGATTGATTATTTCATATAGACACAATACAGTCATAAAGATAAGCATGCATATTGGTCGAGAGTATCACATATCAAACAAAACAATATAGCAATATGTGACGATGAACGATATCAAGCAGTATTTTCCTTGCTCCTGTTCTGTTTCGCTAGTTTTCTTTCCAGCAACGTACCATACTTATGTGCGCGTCAATGAGATTGTAGTAATACAGATTTAGTATTATTAGCAAAACTTTGACACAACCTACCGGCTGTCAGAGAACTACCAGGAAATAATCACAAATCACCCGAGGAGCGTTCGAACACCTTTATATTATTGTATAAACAAGTTTGGATACATTTATACTAAAAACATAAAAAAGAAAGGTGTTCAAAAATTGAACCGTAAAGAAACAACATGAAAATACAAGAACGGTCTGGGTCTGTGCACGTGCGACACACATATACATATACATACAATGAAAGTCTCAAACAGAACCTTGTTCTGTTTATATGTATGATTATGGTTTGTACATGGACAGTCGTCTCTGGGTTTGTCAAGTCGTATCACAGTTTAGTAACCTAGGGACTTTTGTGGAGGCACCTGTATCGACCTAAAATAAGAACAGGTCTTGGCATTCGCTAAGGAAAGCCGTCCGAAAATTGAGTCAACCCCAATCTAGTCGTGAAAAATCAACATGACAGATCAACAAAGCCACGTTTTGCGCATGCGCAACGCATACATCTACATTGTCCTGCAGTATATGAGTGTCGAGACTTGTTTATACGATTGCGGACGAAACAATTAACTTCTATCAGTTCTACAAGTTCTATATGGAATTATAGGGGAAACAATTATTTGGCATATGTTAGTTCTGTAGCTTAGCCAACGAGACGAGGCGGTAGACGTAAACAAAAGGTGATTAACAAATAAGGGAAACAAAACGTAGTGACAATATTGTCACTAGTAGCCAGCCAATAGCTGCAGCCAATAGCTGCAGCCAATAGTTGCAGTCACAGCAATCACGCTTTGTTTATGTCTACTGCTTCGTCTCGTTGGGCAAACTATAGTCGATATAGTCTATTCCGTTTAACATTGATCATATGTGCTTGATAAATAAGTCTGTCATGAGTGATGAAAAACATTCGGATAATTTGAGTTACAAAAATCTTGTGTAAATAACAATCGTTCCAACGAATTTCAGAGGGAAGCGGAGTTTGTGACTATGTAGCTATTTTTATGAAAAGTAAAATAGTACGTTCGTTATTCAGCTATTTTCTCCGGCATGTTTAATATCGTAGTCCGATATCTTATTAAGAAAATTGTTTCGGAAATTGAAGTGAACGGAAAAGAAACAACAGGTGTGAGTGATATGTTGATACTCACACAAGCGTAACTTATAGACATACATATTATTTTCAATTCCAAAAATTGGTGAGGTTTACGATGAACCCTAGAGTGGGTAAAAATCCAGCCGCTTATACTAATATACTAATTACATATTTACATATACATACATATGTACATACTTGTATATTTTCAATTTCAACCCTAGAATGATAACGCTATAGCATTTTTTGATTGTTTCTAATAAAATAAGATTTTCAACATTTCTAAGAGATGTGCTTCTGCTCTTTCTTAGACATCTTAATAAAAGATAAGAAGTTTATGGCTTTAAAGAAAGAAAGGGAATTAAAATTTACATTTCGTCATTTAGAAATGTACGCTAAAACGGTCTTCGTTCGATATATTCCATTTACAATGGTTTTGTGAATACTTCAATCGTTATACATATATTGTTTTTGATGAACAGAAAATATAATTTATATCCTACTTATGTAACTTCAAGGAAATCTTTTATAATTAATAATAATTTCGAAAACAAACTAAAATTTAGAATTTGCCACAAAACGTACAAACGATATTAAATGCATTTTCAAATATACTTGACATTAACAGACGGAATAATTAAGTCTTGACTTGAACTCAAAAGACGCTCGAAAGGATTAAGTAATTAAGAGTCATATCGACATATCTACAGTACGTTCTACGAAATGAATTTTTTTTTAAACAACAATATTTTATATGATACCATGTATTCATAGAATGCATCAAGGATAGTCGATACATATGCATGCGCATTTCTGAACCTCCCTTGATACCCCGATATTGTTCTATATCCGCCTATAGAGACACAACATAACATACATGTACACACGCATACATATGTACGTGCGATTTATCGGTCGTCCAAATCAGATTGTAACAAATTTAACGGAGATAAAGAAATAATCATAAATAATATGGAAAAGTACCGTTTTGAAAGTTTTGAAGACGAAATATGTAGGTCACAGAAAGCTCTTGAGCGCAAGTCCGTCGCGAAGCAAACGCTACTTTTCGATCGACACTGTTCGTTTCGTAAAATACGTCGGTGGTAGGTCGACGGACGCAACGTTTAGAACGGCGCACGTGTGTAAATGTTACCGAAGATTTCCTTCGTCAGGGTATGTTTTTATCCAATTTGAACTTGATACATTTCCATTCAACTGTTTTTACGTATATACATGTAGATGCACACGCACGTTCACCAATTTTTCCTCAACCCCGAACCTCAACCCCAATTACTCCCTATATTTTATTCTCCGCATCCTTCTTTATTTCTTTGTTCATTTTGATCCAGAAGAAAATATGTAGCGATTCAGCGCTTTTAACAAAGAAAGTTACGAAATAGTGCATAGATCTTTGGCTACGCTACGACCAGTCACATTTTGATCGCTTGGAGAATAATAATTTTGAAAAGGAATTGTTCAAATTACAACAAAATATGTTATTGTCATAATTAAAGTTATGCTAAAAAGCGTTTCGTTATTAAACTACTCGTATTATTGTGTTTTTTTTTCATTTACATTCCGCAAAGGGTTTTAATTATATTTCACGTGCATGGTGTTCCATAGTTTTCCGAGTGTTCCTGTTACAAAAATACTCTGTTTAAATTATAGTAAATGCATCAGGATGTCTTTCTTCACTTGGAAAGGGAGCAATCGTTCCGAAAATACTGAACACGGTGGACGCAATTTACAAGATGGTCTTTTTCAAATTGCATCTCAAGCTTGTCACATATTAGTACAAGTAAGTTTACTAGAATTAAGTCACTTTCACGAGTTTCGCACACTCGAGTAAATGCGGTTTATTTATTTCTACTTTTATTTCTGTTTTATATCCATTTAAATTGTACGCATTTCTCTTTTTCCGTTTTTTTTTTTAATTTTTAATTCCTTTAACAATCAGTCTTTAAGTTGAAATCAATATGAAAGAACGGGAAAGAGGTGAAAAGATTTCCATGATTTTACATTTTTATTTTTACATATACGAGTTGCGATACGAGTGCGCGAGTAATTTTACTGATCGTATGAAATTCGATCCGAAAGGTGAACAACACGCACAACGTTTCGTACGGTGGAAACAATAATGTAAGGAATATCGCATATTCGAAATGTTCCGACAATGACGAAGATTCGATACGTCATACAGCTTCTTCCACGAGTAAAGCCACTTCTTCCACGGTTAAGTCTTATACGAAGTACATGAAAGAACAAGGCAAGGATCAGGATGTAGTCGTTTTATTGCCACATCGTAAGAGCAGAACGCCTCTTGTTAAGCACAAATTATCCGTATGTACAATTACGTAAGGATTCCTTCTTTTTATCCCATTTCGAATGCCTTTGTCTTATCCATCAAACAAAAATTTACCTTACTTGTCACAGACAGTTTCTGAGAATGCCAGATTAGAATTGAACCCATCAAAGTATATCGGGAGTGGTGGTAGAAATGGTGGTTCTGGTGTTGGATCTGGTGCCAGTGCAGCTAACGGTAATACCACCGCTCCTGACGATGATGTAGAATTGTGGGATTATTCCGGTTTTATGTTGAGAAACGATACTGATGATCCAATTACGAATGGGAAGTTAGTGTTTCTTTTGACCAGAAAGATGAAATACGATCGAATATCCTTAAAAAATAAGATAATTAATTAGCCGTATTAATATTGTGTGTTACCGAAACAGATGGGGAGGTGCACAAGGATGGTGCAGACCAAGCTGCATTCCAATTACAGTCATATTAATTTTGATAGTGCTGGTTGTTTTATTGCCGTTATTAGATCATGCAGCGGATAAATACGCGTTGAACGACACGAATTTCGATTTCGATACGAGTTGCATGAATAGCTGTAATTTATCTTTCGTGGAAACTCTGCCAATCGGCATGAATTACACGAATAACACCGTTTTTCTCGACAACACTTACGACTCTTGGATCAAATTGATTTCATTGGCGCGGGAAAAGATAGAAATAGCATCGTTTTATTGGACTATGAGGAGGGAAGATGTATATCCAGACGATAGTGCGAAACAGGTATGTAAGTAACTGAATTTATGTGTTCCAGGAATTTTTCGAAACGATTGTTTCAGGGTGAAGAAGTTTTCCATTTGCTTCTCCAAGCGGGCAGAGATCGGAATATTTTACTGAAGATAACGCAAAATATACCGTCGCAAATAAGACCGAACATCGATACGGAAGTGTTGACGAAAAAAGCAAACGCTAAGGTAATTTAATGCTGTTTTAAAGTAATTCAATAATTTGAACGATTCCGCAGGGAAGAACGTGTGTCATATTTACTGTGAGTAGGTCAAAAGTTTAAATTTTGCTGGATTGCTCGGAGGAGGAGTACTTCATTCGAAATTATGGCTCGTTGACAGAACGCATTTATATATTGGTTCTGCGAATATGGATTGGCGGTCGCTCTCGCAGGTGAAGGAACTTGGTTTAATGGCTTTAAATTGCAGTTGTTTGGCAAACGATTTTGCCAAGATATTCGACGTAAGTCGACTGTTTTTGGTAATCCATGTACGGATACTACGTAATAGCTAACTAAACGCTAAAGCTATTTTTTGATATATTTGGTAGGTTTATTGGACAGTAGGCAACGATGGTAAAATACCTTCTGTTTGGCCGGATTATCTTAATACGAGAATTAATTTAAAGAATCCGATGAACTTTACATTTATGAACAATAAGTATAAAACATTTGTTGCGGTAAGTGTGATATTTTTTTGAGGGCATCACTCCAGCATATACAAATTTAATATGAAACAGGTTTTGTGCGAATCTAAAATATCAAGTCCAGATTGAAAAAAGGGTGGCTGAAAGGGAGAAATAACAGAATTTGTATTATAATGTTGTATGTTTCAGAGTTCACCTCCGCCATTTTCGCCAAAAGGTAGAACGAATGACGTGGATGCTATTCTTTATTGTATCGAAAAAGCCGAAAAATTTATTTATATCTCAGTGATGGATTATTTTCCACTGACTATATATACAGCTAAACTCAAGTACGTATCGATTAATCTACTTACGTGTTTCTAATACGTCCATTAATCTATCTATATTCACACGCATGCGTATATGTACTACGGTGTTTCTATAGTCCCGTACGGATTGCTCATCCTATATTTAACTTTGTATAATTCGTACGATTTAGATATTGGCCGATAATAGATGATGCACTGAGAACGGCAGCTATCGAACGTAAAGTACACATACGATTATTGATATCGTCGTGGAAGCATATGAGGAAATCAGAGGTTTTCTTTTTGAAATCGCTCATGGAACTAACAGATAGTTATGCGGGTGTGAAAATTGAAGTGGTCAGTAAAGACTTAAAGAAGCATGTTTGCGTTCTGTGTAGTTCCATTATATATTTCATACATGACATCGTATTTATGCTAACATGTTTTTCTAGAGAAAATTCATAGTTCCTACGAATCCTGATTTCGACAGAATACCGTTCTCAAGGGTAAATCACAATAAATATATGGTGACCGATGTAACAGCGTATATAGGGACAAGCAACTGGTCGGGCGATTATTTTATAAATACAGCAGGCAATTGTTTCTCTTACTTTTCCTCCTTTTTTTTTTCTTTCTTTTTATACATTTGTGATTAACGATTGGTTTGTTAGGTATAGGAACGGTATTCGAGACTATCGGCGATCAGACTTCGGAAAATCTTAGGCAGCAATTGGAAAATATTTTTCATCGCGATTGGTATTCTGAATATTCTTATGCTTTAAACGAAAGTATACCATTCGTGAAACGATCGACAAATACCATCGAAGACTACTACCTACGATCATCACGTTACATATTAGCGTGACAATATCAACGATTTGATCAACGTTTCCAGCGAAGACAATGAAAATCATTTCTTGCTGCTTAATACGAAGTCTTAGAGACGAATTTCTTAAATGTCTTGTCCCTTGTCATTGACAAAATTAAACTCATTCTTTTTTTCCTTATCTTTTTTTTCTTTTTTTTTTACGAAGCACATTCTTACGATTATCCATACTCAGCAAATATCGACTTCGAGCTGACGTTTTGTTTGTTCCGTGTACATTACATACACAAACACATTCCTCTTTCATTCTCTTTTATGTTGTTCCATCTCTGCTGTTATTTCTTTAAAGACATACGCGAGCGTATATTTACACCCACGCGTACCATCTCCTTCGGATTCCATCTCTCTCACTTGCTCGTTTACTTACTCATACTTCTTTTTCTCTCCATCTGATGTGCGCATTCACGCACATACACACTCATTAACCACGAAGTAAGTACCTACGTATCTGAAATTTTAAACCTATAGGAATAATCTTACATAACGGACGTTTGTGTGCCTTGCTTTAAGTGACCTTGCGAATGTCTTCTATGAAAAATCATTTTGATATTAAAACCCAAGCAATATTCCGTCCATATAATAATATAATTCCGAAAAAGATTATATACATTTTAGTAATCAATGTTTAAACTATTCCGTTATTATATGTGATTGATTTAAATGTTGCTACAAGAAAAGGGAAGAAGAAAAAAGTATTGCACGAACTCGTGACATTTATTAGAATTCCATATAAATACAACATGCATTGGTAACGTTACACGATCTGCAACTTTTTATCGATACAAATCCTAGAATTAATAGTAAATGTGCTAATTACTGACGTATCCAGCTGCAAACAAGTTACTTCTGATGTTCATGTGACGTTTAAACTATATGCATTATACATACATCCTTGCGTGGAAAGATACGCGATTTTAGTAAATCAATCTCATAAGTGTTACAAAAAGTGGCGTTTTTCATAAGTATATTCGAATTAACATGAAAAATTATATACTTGAAAAAATGTTTACATCATTATTAATTTGTTTATTTATTGCGAAACAAAGTTCATTTGAAACTTACAGTAACGCAAAGATTCGTGCTTCTACTACAATTCGCTGCAAGCAACAACGGATTTTATTTTTCCGCGGTTCGTTATAAGCAAATCGTTTTTGTATAACTCACGTCTTTTCTATACTTATATGTATACATCTTAATTGTACTTCCGTTCTTATACATTTTTGTACAGAAACAGAAATAGATTATAAATATACATACATATATATGCAGATAAAGGTTGTATAATTATAAATTATTAATTATTAACTATTAGCATTAGAAGACAGTGCTTCTAATAGGAGGTTATTAATTTTTTCCAGAAACGTGCATATATAATCCGATTGCTATAGTATACGTCGTATGTGAGAAAACATGCTGACAATTACGATAAATCGATAAGCGTAAAGAAATTGTGATGTGGTTTGCTTTTCGCCATCTGTTGCACGTGAAATAGTCATATACATAAATAGATCATGATACATTTAAAAATATGCCAATGGTATACGAATATATTCAAAAACAGATTCATGACCTTATAACGGTAGCATACGTTTAAACGGAATATTAGTTATTTATTTGTTCAAGCACAGAATTCGAATAGACGAATTTTGCCATACTTGCAAAGATTGTTTGCTGACGAATGTGTCGTAATTGGAACGTCTAGTTTTGCGGAACGCCCGTTCGATTATCGGCCAAATTATTTTAAAACAAGTCAAAATACACGATTCTGATACTTCTTCAGATGCTTTAAATACTTGAAACGACCGAAATTCTCTTCTTCTCGCCTTTCTCTTTTCCTATCATCGATTTTTTAACAAGAAACATAGGTTACTCGCATCGCTTGAAGTTCTCATTCTATCCAATTTCGATTTTAGCTATTTACAATAACCGGGAAATTACTTCCCTCTGATTTTATAAATAGAATTTTATTAAATTCGTTAAATTATAGAGCACATATGACGAGAGTATAGGACAACCAATCAGAAAGTCACAGATCGAAGAAATAACTTAATAGGATGAAAGAACCAAAGGAAAACTAAGAAAAATGAGGGACGAAATAATGTGATAGAAATGAAGTGGTTGATGGGGGGTCGAGTATGATTGAGCGATCAAGGAAGGGGAAAGAGAGCCAAAGGGTAAAGAGGAGGGGCACTGGACGAAGCAGAGTAGAAGGAGAAGAAAGGAAAAGTAAGACTGACGACGGCACGAGTGACAATTCTGAGGTGTATCGCTTGCAAAAGGCTTGAGGTGGCATAAGAGGAGAAGGATCGGTAGATTCGGACTAGGAGAAAGTTTCCAAGGTATATCTAGTGTTTGTTTGTTTTTCCGCTCGTTCGTACAATCGTTCGTTCTTTTCTTCGTTTGTGGCTATTCCTTGCTCGATTAACGATATTCGTTTGATGGCTAATGATTTCTTTCATACCTTAAAAGTGTTGCGTGGACGTTACTCTCACGGAACATCGGATAAGGTCAGTGAAATTGTGCAAAAGTTATCTGAATAATCCGATATAATGTAGACTACAAATGTAAAATTAATTTACATTATTCAGATCGTTGATTGGTTGAAAAATGCTTCGTATTGTTTGATTTGTATCGTTGACGGAATTTTCGAATGAGATTCGTCGAATTCATCATTACATTCCATTCAGATAGGCGGTAGCGATAAACGCGTGTGTCGAGTAGAAATTGCAATCAGCTTTTCTTTTCTTTTCTTTTTAATGATTTTTCATTAGTGTATATGCATATAATTAATGTAATTTTTATTTCACACGGTTCATTTCAAACTTTCGTATATTTCTAATGTAAATTTCCATTCGAATATTAAAAGAGAGAGATAGAAGGTAAGGTAGAGGTGAGTCGCGAATAGGGTACAGCGAAAGGGTGAAACTCGCATGTGTACGATACATGTAAGATGTGTACGATGTATTTATTAATGTAGCAAATAATTTTCTTGAATTAATGAATCGACTTCGATCTATGTCAATCCACAACTTTCTTCGTCAGACATTCACCGTGAGTTCGTCACCAGTTAAAATTCGTGTCGAGCATAGCAGAAGAGAATCGTTCGGACGCATTCGTCTGTTCGTTCGTTCAGATGTGTATATCATATAAAAAATTATACGAGTAGGATAGTTGTTGTGACAGTCCGACGTAACGACTAATCATATGAAAATATCGTATAAGAATTCGGTAAATCCATAATAACGCAGACTAGTTTGTCTTTTTACAGCGACGAAGTCTCTTGGTCTTTGGAATTCTTCGTATCGAACTGTGTATTTAACGGAAGATTCTGCTGTTTTATAAAAGTTGCTCTCGCAGCATCCGTGCCGCTAGTGCTTACGTAATACATCGAACACAACCTTCGAATAATGTTGATAATCTGCAAAACGTCGGGTGTAACACTTTCTATATTCGAACGGAAGAAGTTTTTAAAATTTGAAGATCGCCGTGACCTTTGCAAACACGGAATTTTAGTGGTTCACGAAAAGGAGACTTCCACCGTTCAACCTGTAAGATGGAGTTGGCCGGCTGAAGATAGGCTAGGAGTGGGGTTAGGTTAGACGTAAAATGTAGAAATGGTAGCGGGGGTTTATATCTAAGATTCGAAGTACAAGGAAAAGGACTTTGCCGTCGTTATGCAAATATAGAATCCATGTAGTCGCGTTCTACCGTACTATTATGCCTTTTGCGTGATAATTTGTAAACATATTAACATATTAACAATTTCGTAAGCTTTGTCACCATTTCGGCTCTTTTGGCCTCCATCCTGGAAGCAAAGAGCAACTCGTCAGCGATTCGAAAAATCGAGTGAAAAGCAAGCAAAATAAACGTCGCTGTAATTAAATTTTTGGCTATTTCTCTCTAACATGTAGAACAGCAGAATAAATATAATAAAATGTAGCAAAGCATCTTTCATAGTCGGACAACGAACACAGACCGTCGATAGCAACCTTTCGATTTGAATTTGGAACATAGTAAAAGACGCCGCGAGCAAGTTCACGATCAACTTTCACTCCATGACGCGGTGATGTACGCAGTTTCTCTCTGACTAACTATCGCAAAAGTACAAACAGTTGTGTGAAAGAGGAACGGTATTCATTTTAGATTGGCATGTAGTTGATGCGGTATACCATACTTTATTTGCTCCTTTGCTTGATTCGTTTTCTTCAGTTGTTGCTCTACTGTTAACTTGGAAACGTCACGCAGCAAACGCAGCGAACACGAACAACGCGATGGTGGAAGTTCTGGTGGAACCATGTGGCCAAGAAGCGATAGTATTGGATAATGGTTGCAAATTGAACGATAATCCGACGGAACATTTGGTTCAAAGTGATCGTTGCGATTTGATTTTGGAACAGTCGAATCTCAGCCCGATTCAACAGTTCTACAATGGGCAAAGCATCTTCATCACTGGCGGTACTGGATTCGTCGGCAAACTTTTAATAGAGAAGCTTCTCCGAGAATGTCCTGGGATCTCGTTCATCTATTTGTTGGTACGTCCGAAGAAAGGGAAAGATATGCATCAACGTATCGAGGAAATTTTTGACGATCCGGTAAGAATTCTTATTTTTTCTCCAACTTTTTTTCAACCTTCCCCAAGTTCTGTCGAATTTCTTCTTTCTTTCTCTTTCCTTTTCGAGCAAACAAATTCCGATCCTACGATTTTCTCTAGCTCTACTTTTGCTTCCGGCACTACGGATCGATCATAACACGAACTCGCTTTCCCTCGACATGCCGCTCTCGAGTCACTCGACCGACCACCGATATCTCGCAACTCTCTTCTTTTTTTCCTTGCTGCTTTACCCTACTTATTCTATCTCCTCTACCATATTATACTCTCGCTACCGAAACGAACCTCTACAAATCAGCCGCTAAATGAATCTCTACGTTAAAACTAGTACGACAATTGATCACATCCGATTACTAATTTATTTTTTGTTTAGCTCTTTGGCAAAGTGAAAGAGAAGCAACCAAAATTTCGGCATCAAATCGTTGCTATAGCCGGAGATTGCGGTCAGCCAGGTCTTGGGATATCTCCCGCGGACAGGCAAATGATTACGCGAGAAGTCTCAATCGTCTTTCATGTTGCGGCAACGGTCAGATTTGACGAGAAGATGAAACTTGCCGTACCCATTAATGTTCGTAGTCCAAAAGATGTAATGGATCTTTGTAAGGAAATTTCATATTTAAAGGTACATGCACATGTATACTTTTACGTACATTGTACGAATTTAAGCAATTATAATTATAATTATAATTCGCTAGTAGTAAGCTATTCCGTAATAATAAACGGGACTTTCAGGCGTTCATCCACGTGTCGACAGCATACGCCAATTGTACGCGAACTCATATCGAAGAAAAGGTGTACGAAGCACCGATTGACGGAGACAAGTTGGCAACTATCGTTGAATATATGGATGAGAAATTGATCGAGGAAATAACTCCACGGTAAGCAATTCTTTTCCAGCGAAATTAATTCGAATTTAAGTCAATCAAAATTACATTCCGTCTAATTGTTTCTATTCTGCTTACTCTTGTTCCAATAACCCGATTAAATTATGTTGCTGCAGATTATTAGGTGCATGGCCGAACACGTACACATACACAAAAGCAGTAGCGGAAGGTGTCATTGTGAAACAGGCCGGTGATTTGCCTGTTGGAATATTTCGTCCCGGTATTGGTTAGTAGAAGTCTTAGGAATCTCTATAGCTTTACCTAGTTTTATCTCTATAACTTCCGTATTCTAACTATACCAAACATTTTCTCGTTGACTCTTTCAAATTCGATATCTCTTCTCTGCATACTTAACCACCACGCGATCGTATGCTCATTTCCCGTTTCATGAGATTAACCGGACAGGAGAAAAAATTTGATTTGAGAACGGAAACAAAGCAAAAACAACAACGTGCTATATAAAAACAGATTGGAAAATGATAAATAAAAGAGAGAGCGAGAAAGTGTGAGAGCAAAAAAGGAAAGAGGGTTGGGGTAGGAGTATATGTCAGTCAAATGTACATAAAAATTAATTTGATTGGAGGATTTGATGGAATTTTCAGTGATATCGACATACCAAGAACCGGTGCGAGGATGGATCGACAACTTGTACGGACCAACAGGTGTTGCAGCTGGGGCTGGTACCGGGGTCTTACGATCGATTCATTGCGATGGATCCATAGAAGCCAATGTTGTTCCTGGAGATTTAACAGTAAATGCTTTGATAGCTTGCGCGTGGGATGTCGCGAATCGTCGAAAGTAAGATTCACCAATCAAAACTTGCACCTTTCTCCACTCTTTCAACACTTTTCGATCCTTATTCTTAAATTTTGTCTTTCCTGTTTCTTTTCTCTCTTATTTCTATTTCTTTACACGCATGCTTTATCTTTGCCTTATTTTTACTTTATTTTTCACGCGCATTTTTTATGCACAGATCTGCAACTACCAAAGAAAGGGAAAATGGCATACCCGTTTACAATTATGTTTCAAAAGATAATCCTATAACATACGATCAATTGAAACTTTTATCCGAAAAATACGGGCTTGAGTTTCCCACTAGCAGAGCTATATGGTACTATAGTTTCCGAAATAACAAACACAGGATAATTCACCTTATGTACGTTTACTTGTTACACTTATTACCGGCACTCTTGATCGACACCGTCATGCTCTGTTTGGGAAAACAACCGAGGTAATTTCTCTCTCTTCCCCCTCCCTCTCTCTCTCTCTCTTTCTATACTTTTTTTTTCATATGATTTTTCATTCTCTTCTGTTCCAATTCTATGACTCTAATTCTTCCTCTTCTTCTCTCTATTATGAACTTAATATTTATAAATATCTTGAAATATTTTCTCAAAGGATGTTAAAAATCTATAAAAAGATACACAAATTTATGGATGTACTTAACTACTTTTCTATCCACGAATGGAAGTTTTCGAATAATAATATTAAAGAGTTACTAAATAAGATGACAGAGGAAGACCGTGAAAATTTTGCATGCGATATCACCGATATTGACTGGGACCAATATTTTCGGACATATATACGTGGAATTCGTATGTATCTCATAAAAGATCCGCTAGATACTCTTCCAAAAGCACGTATCAAGTGGCAAAGGTGAGCCTAATTAATCAGTCCCGTTCCTTTCTTTTCCTTCTGAATCCTAATGATGATGTATATTATATCATTGTTGAATGTTTGCTTTACAGATTATACTGGACCCATCAAGTGGTAAAACTAATTCTCGGTTATGCTCTATTGCGAATATGTTGGTTAACTTTATCTCTTCTTTTTCGAAATTGTATACCTCAATTTGCGTAACAAATATGCTTTACGTGTGTGATGAGAGGAAATAAACGCGCGGTAATGCACGCGGTAATGCGCGTCAGATACACATAAATATGACTTCGTTCGAAGTTCGAAGTTGGCTCAGAATTAAGTGTCGTTTTTAAATCAAGTTCATTGAGATGATCTTGGTCTCGTGTTTGTGATCGAAAGTGAGGTTACCTTGCTGATATTCTAAACAGCTCGGAAGAATAGAAAAGGAAGCAGAGAAGAAGGAAGAACACAGTGGAAAACTGACCAAAGTACTATATAGTTCTATCGCCGCGTATTCGCGTTTATTTGATTCGAGATGATCATAAAACCACCACTTAGTAACTCCAACTTGATATGTATGAACCGCGTTCAAGAAGTTTGTAAGGAAATGATGAAATACAATATAATTCCTTCCATTTCTCTTTCTTTCTCCCTCCTTTTCTTTTTCTTTTTCCTTTTTCCACGAATGTCCTTATAGGATAATTTTTTGTTGGGGCAAACACTGTCCAATTTCAAACGTGTTTTATACATATATAAAACATGTTGCTATACTTTAAACTTCCATTTATAATAAAAGCAACAATTTTCTCTCCATGAAAAATCATAATCGACTCGATTTACTTATTCTCTTGCCTCTTGCGACGACTAGTCAATTGTGATCGGTTTGAAACACATCGCGTTTAACGTTACTCGATAAATATGCAATTCGCGCATGGGATTCTCCAGCTCGCACTTTACACTTATTCTTCCTTTATTTCCAAACACTATTGCGCTTCGCTTCTACCGTAAATACACGCCCCTCCCCTCACATACACAAATGTATATTCATCCTTCAAACATACATAAATACATACACATATCCGAACTTAAATGGAACTTTTATTTCTTCACTTTAAATCACTCAACTGGTTCTGCTTACCATTATTTCCACCATTTACTTCTGAAATGTTTTCTTCCTAAATCACCTGTTTTATCCACTTTCTTTCTCTTGCATCATTAACTCTTCTTCAGTTACCTATCTCTCTTGAGTCGTCGCTCCGAATGTCATGCCGAAAAACCTAGAGAACATTCTTGTTAATATGTTGTATTTCACGTCCATCCAACATTCTGTATTCCACTATACGTATGTATGTCTCGCTAGTTGACGCGATTTAATACCTACCTTTAATACTACGTAAGAAAAAAGCCAAACGAAGATAGACGGTTTGACAGTGAAATATTTATGCATAATAAAACACGCATCATTTTTACAAACGAGTTATACCGAACCAATCATGCATATGAACATACAAACAATCATATTTCTTACTTCTCCCCCACTTACTTACTTATCTTTTTTCTCTCCCGCCTTCCCTTTCTCTATTCTCTGTCTTACCATTTTCCATTCCCGATAAAAAATTGGGAAAATCAGTATTAACATGATATATTTATAGAAAATGGAGGATTCCTGGAAAAACTAGTCGAAAGATACATCAGAATGATATACAAATATTAACTACGACGATAATATTAACAAATATGTTTACACTATGTTGACGCATCAAGAGACAGGTGGGTACATATATCAACAGTAGCTTAAATAAATATTTTAAATATCAATATTTACCAAAAATCAGAATCGAGAACAAACCGATTGACATGTATCAACTACATTATTTTAACTTTGTGTTACTTTCATGTACCAACTGTTTCCTTAGAAGCAGGTGCTTTACCATCTCGAAAGAAAGATTCAAGTTTCACTAGGAAAATATCGATGTAAAATATAAAGTACATGAAGATCAAGACATGCACACGTCGACATATATGAATTCATACTTACTTGTATAATTATAATTTCGTATAACGGTTATGTTTTAGATCTTCGCAAATCATCATTTAAGTTCACTCTTGTTCTATTATAAAAGAACTGGAAACGCAAATTTCATGAAACATTGTTATCAAATAACAAATTTTCTTCCACCTACATAAATAAGTATACACATATGTACACTTATTACATATTACATGTATTAGCAGAGAAGAAATTTCCTCTCTGGTATTAGTATGAAACATTTTCCTTTCATCTAATTATATTGCTCAAAATTATTAAACGCAAATGACAACTACATTCTTTAAATTGAATCTGGACAACTGGCATTATATTTTAGTACTATACATAATGTAAATAATCTTCAGTGCACATAGCACGTAACAGGCTAAAGTACACGCCAATTTAAACTACATGCGCGTGCATGTGCGCGTGCACACAGAGTCTGAAATAAAATAAATTGTACGTTGATAAGAAACATACTAAATATGATACATCTGATAATTTGTATAGGAAATGTATATATATATATTACTATGTTAACGACTGATTATCGAGATCTCGTTTTTAATTATATTCGATACATATTAGTTTTCTCGTTTTTCTTTTATTCTTTAGAAACACATATAATATGTATGTCTATACACACACACACGCGTGCGCGCGCGCGTGTAGTAGCAGTTAATGGCTTTTATAGAAAATGTGCCTTGCAATTGCCATGTATATATTGACGGCTACATTTGGGGTACTTCTGAAGCTAATCACAGCAATCGGTATATTTCTCTTAAACCTTCTTGGAAGAACTATTTATTTTGCATATTCACTTTTTCATACGTTGTTACGTATGTATACTGAAACTGAATTGGCTCGATCATCCGCTGACAATTAATTATAATGGAATCACGACTGCACTTTTAAAGAAGGACAATCAAAATTTGGGAAAATTTTTCGTTTCTTTGTGTAACTACGTATTTTAGTTCATTTTACTCTATTTGTTTTACGTAATATAATTAAAATAATATAATTAACACACGAAACTGTAGCAACTGTGATATAATTCACATATAAAATCGATTAAAAACTAGTTTATCCTTTAACGATTTATATAAGGATAATAAATTATTGACGATATAAATGGATAATAATAAATAATATAATAATCAATTAATTGAACATATAGTAACGACAGACTAATAATGAATGTGGGTTTAAAAGTTTATCCAAATTTTATTAGCAAAAGAGTGTTAATTATAACAAAAATTAAATATGGTTACAAATAGTTACTAAATTAATATTCATACAAGCGTGCGAGTTTCTATTCTTAAGAACTCGTGCTTTATTATAGTTTTGGACGGAATCCCAATGTTATCGGACGAATTAATGTATATATATACGTATATATATATTTATATTACGCTTTGCGCTAAACAAGTATCATAACACCATATATGTACGTGTACATATATCCAGCTTCCTCGTCTCGTATCCTTTCCATTTTCATGTAAGGTGTTTATTCATATTGATGAAACGAAAATAATGACACTGTCACAACTTGATGGAATGTAGAGATTATTCAAATCTTCCTGCCTTAATTCGTAGGCAGTGCCGATACCGCGCTGTGTGGTGTTGTTGGACGAGAACCAGCGATGGACTGCGTAGTTGATGCATTCAATGATTGCATGGTCCCGATCTAAAATAAAATAAAAGTCGTCAATCGATGATATCATATGAAAAACAAAAACAAATAATTTAGACAAATGATGATAAGATAACAAATCAACAGTAACAGGAAAGAGGAATGAAAAAAAGTTTTTCCCAGATGTTTAAATAAGGAAACTTACTCTTAAGTGAGCTAAATCTTCTAGTCTTGTAAGATCGCATAATTCCACATATAAAGAATACACTATTAACCATCCATAAATGGAAAAACAAATGAATGTCATCCACAAAATACACATTGCAATATTATAAGCAAATATCATGTCGTTTACTATACTGAAGAAGATAAAAGCAAGAAATCTGAAGACAGTGAAAGCTGCAAAACTGTAGAGCCATGGTACCATCTTCTTTTCATATTCTTTTCTTAAAGCAGTTATCAACATCACAGATGTTGCAAACACTATTACTCCACCAAGCATAGAGAACAAAGCAAAAACAACAAGAGCGTTACGTACTGAAATGAAATATCAAGGTAAAATTTAAAAAAACAGTAATAATATATATAAATAAATATCTTCCCTTTCTTTTTATCGAGCTTATATAGACAATCAAATTTCAATGTCCTATATCTTACTAACCATGCCGATTGCCCACATAAACAAATTCATAAGATATTATATAGTAGCCATAATGGGTTGAGCCTGGTGCAGCTTCGTAAAGACAATAAAGATCAAATATAGACGTACAAATGGTAAAAATGGCTAAACACTAAAAAAATAAAAACACCATCTATATGAATGATAGAATATAAATTTTGTACATTATCAATCAATTACATACCTACCAATGCAAATATAGCTGTAAACATGGCGCCTCTTTGAATATTAAGTAAATGCGAATGCGTTAAAATTGGTTTTTGATACCAACGTGTTTTAACACTACGCATTGATCGTGAAGATTTTAAATTTGCGCTGCTACGTGTAGTAACGTGCGAGTATACCGATGGTGTACCCATGCTAGGAGATTTTTTCCCGTAATTCATTTTACAGTGAATACGATAGTTTCTTTTCCTTACAATTTCTAATAAATGCTTAAAACGATGTTTTGAAATTACACTCCGTGTTTTACACTGTAACAGGGAAGGTTAGTTTATAAATATTTGTTTCACTGTTTTCCATGATATCATCAATTTCTCGTTGCAATATTATTTCGATACATATGAATTTCTTCCGATGATAATTTACTATTATAATTGTTAAAAGTTTCAATCGATTCAGTTATAAACGTGAACACAAGGCGACACCGTTTTAATAATCGTCGTCCATCACAAGCCGACGCCCGAAATTTTAAATGAATTTCACCGAAACAAACCGATGAATGCCGATGATAGTCGAAACGATCCGGAGTAAATAGAGTTATGTTATAACGTTGTGGAAAGAACTGAAAAATAGGAAGAGGAGTGAGCAATTATTTCATCTTTTACTGGTTAGAAACTCTCATGTTTCTCTATAGAAAAGGAAGCAAATCATGGATATACGTATAAACAAATTGACTGACTTTTGCTATAACCAGAGAGGAAATTCTTCTCTGACATAATATATAATAAAGAAATTGCAAATATTTACAATCTCTATACACGTATGATACTTTTAACGACCGTACACAAATCGCAATGACGAAAACGGCTGGGAACAAACATCCTCCTTCTTAAACTATCTTCCAATGATTTTATTTGTAGTCGCATTGGAAATATAGTACGTGTATTATAATTTCTTGCCATTTTTACAAAAGCTACCTCTGTTTTTAAACGACACTCTATTTGATCAAGTTAAAAAAGAAAAAACGTGATATAATATGAGATGATTAAATAACATTTATTAAAAAAATCGATTAATTCTTTTTTCGATTAAAATTAAGCTGACAATGCACATCTAAAACCAAGATTTCCAGCCGTTGTATCTGGAGTATTTTGACTCCGAGCAGCGCATCTATATCGAAAACAATAGCTCTTGTGACAGAGATAGGAACCGCCTTTTTTCACTTTGTCCGTGCCACGAGGTGGACCATTCTGGAAATATGTTTCACGTTATAAAAATAATTGCCGATTTTATTTAAAAATAAAGAAAGAACAAATAAAAAAGATAGACGTAAGTAATTCATATATACAGGATTATTAGACCCGTCTCGCGTTCTAGTTTCGGTCGTCCACCAATCAAATGTCCATTCCCAAACATTTCCTATCATATTACGTAATCCATACTTATTCGGCGGGAATTCTGTAACAGGTGATGTGCTTTCGTATTTATCTTCTTTAGTATTATTACTTGGAAAATCACCTTGCCACGTATTTGCTCTGCAGATTATTTTAATTTGATGGATTATTTTAATTTTAAATAATTCTTTATACAACTTTATTCACCTGTATTGACCATTTGGAATCAAGTTATTACCCCATGGGTAGAGCCTATCTGACAGTCCGCCCCGACAAGCAACTTCCCATTCGGCTTCAGTCGGTAATCTTTTTCCTAACCATTCGCAATAGGCAATAGCGTCGTTCCATGATACATGAACAACGGGATGATCCATTCTATCTGGATTATTTAATTTTATTTCTTTTTACCTCCAACTTATAATTTCGAGCAATCGAAAAAACAAATAAACGTACTCTTAATATCAGAGGTTGGACCCTCTGGATGTTGCCAATTTGCATCTTTTACTTGTAACCACCAAGGAGCTTGAGCAACAACGAGCGTTACGTTTGCTCGAACTTTTTCATCTAACAGACCTTCAAATACAAACGAATCTCCAAATTTTTCAGCTTCTGTCCGATAATTGGTTACGTTGACAAATTTTTCAAAATCACGATTACTCACTTCCATCTTGTCTATATAAAAACTATGTAGATATATTTGTTGTTTCGGACCTTCACCATCTGCGACAAACACAGGTTCGTTTGTACCAATCGTAAAGGTGCCCGCCTCTATCTTAGCCATGTCTTTTAAACGATCTATACGATTGACAGTAGTTTTTTCATAAATATGAAGATCATTGGTTGCTGGACAGTAATCTTCTGTTTCTTTCTTATATTGTGTTTTTATGATGGTTTGTCTGCTAAAGCTACAACCACCACATTGAAGAGATTCTTTATCTGAATTATCTGTTTTGAAGCATGCCGCTATAGAACATAATGTAATAATTATGTTTGCAAAAATAAACAACACCGTCGACTTTTGCCAAGTTGTCCTTATCGAACTTTTCATTTTATGACTTCAGGGTATTGATGAATGCAAAATCAATAAATTGATTAATTGTGATTGTAAAAAACACAAATGCCTATAAATTCGAGATTCGACAAATATTGCGACCAAAAGTCATCATCTTTCACAAAATACTTCCACTACAAACTTTTAGTATACTGTAAAGAAATAAACATAAAAGATATATACTGTGTGTATAAGTCCATGATAGGATGTGGCAATCGTAGTTTTTGTCGTTGTGAAATAGGTACGCTGCAATAAGCAACAGAAAATCCCTAGCTGGCCTGGGTCAGTTTTTGTTTAACTTTAATAGTTTAGTACACGATCTTATGTATAAACAGGTGTCGACCCTATATACCGAAGCCTAGGGAAAACCGTCTGAAGATTGAGTCGTGACTAGTTGTAAAAAATTAACGTGGAAGACAAAAAGGTTACGTTCCGCGCATGCGAGAAATTCTTTGAATCTCTCAGATAACGACAGATTACTTTATTCATCTCCGTTTGTCTTGAAAGATCGTGGTCTTTGTTAAATTTCCATGTTGATTTTTCACAATTAAGCACGACTCAATTTTCGGTTTTCCCTAGTGAGTGTCAAGACTTGTTTATATGATCGTGTCTTAGTATACAGAAATGGATCTAGAGTGTTGTTCATAGATAAATTGATATCGATACGTCGATGTTGACGTGCGAATGCGTAGATAGGCACATATTTATTTTTCTTTTGGTATGCACACATTATATTTAACCTAGCTTATTAGGTTTATAGCTCATCCTAAAAGATGGTACTTTGAGAAGAGGATTCCCTATCTTTGTCTAACGAACACCCGATTTCTATGTTGCTGCTTGCAGTTCTCATGTAGACACTCATCTCTCTCATACTTTTATGGCCGTTCCCCTTCTGCTTACATATGTGTAATTTACGTGGAACATAACCTATCGTTAAATGCCACGTATTATTTATCTGTCATTTACGTATGTATAGAATGTCTCGAAGATTTTTCTGTTCATCGTGACATCGGCTAATGACCGAAAGAGTAACAGTATAGCGAAATTAGTTATTCCAATATATCGACGCTATACTAATATAGCTATAATGGCTTCTTCAAAACGTTTCAAACTTTTGTTTTGCGCTATCGGTATTTTTGTATGTTATTTTCATTTTGGCATGTTGCAAGAGAAGATCACACGAGGACAATATGGAGATGAAAAAAGCAGTGAAAAGTTTACGTATATGTTTACTTTAGTTTTCTTCCAGTGTCTAATTAATTATTTATTTGCTAAGACTAGTTTATTAACGATCATGAAACAGGGCGAGGACACTACTCCGAAAACTTATTACGCGCTCTCTGCCCTCACTTATTTGCTTGCTATGGTATGCAGTAATATGGCATTACAATTTGTTAGTTATCCAACACAAGTGATTGGAAAAGCCGGTAAACCAATTCCGGTAATGATACTCGGTGTACTGCTGGGGAACAAGGTATTTTGTTTCTTCTTTTATTGATGTATCATTCATAGATATATAATCAATTGTCTACCTTGTATTACTATTTCAGGAGAAGATTTGTGGAACTTGTATTATTATATATATATTATGACTTTTTGTTTGTCGCTTTTTGTGATACTTTGTTTTTCACAATTTACAATCATATATTTACATATCTTATATATGATTTCTAACAATCAAACGCATTATCTTGCAGGTATATCCAGTTAGAAAGTACTTGTTTGTGTTCTTAGTAGTCATTGGTGTAGCTTTGTTTATGTACAAGGATGTCAATCCATTGAAAAAGCATTCCGAGGGACAAACTGCATTTGGAGAATTACTGTTATTACTTTCATTAACAATGGATGGTCTAACTAGCGCTGTGCAGGAAAGAATGAGAGCTGAACACAATTCCAAGTCTGGTCATATGATGTTGAATATGAATGGCTGGTCTGCGATCTTTAGCGGCGTTGTCATCATAGCCTCTGGAGAACTTGTCGAATTTATTCAGTTTCTACATAGATACCCTTTTATTATATGGCACATTGCTACCTTTTCTGTAGCAGGAGCATTTGGACAATACTTTATATTTCTCACTGTTGCGGAATTCGGTCCATTGCCGTGCTCCATTATAACTACAACTAGAAAATTCTTTACAGTCTTAGGTTCAATACTTATCTTTGGTAATAGTTTGACCTTTAGGCAATGGTTGGGCACGTTTATAGTATTTGCGGGATTGTTTCTAGATGCTATGTATGGTAAAGACAAGTCTACTAGAAAAGATGTAACGAAGTAGCAAACGAACGCGAGCACGTTATCTGAGAGATCCTGACTCTTTGAATAGAAAATGATCTCGAATTCTGAGACATATATTCGTCACGTTATGATGAAATACGAGTTTAGGAACATTACACCGTAGACAAATATGTGTGTACCGTGGCTTCCTGGTTTCGCTCATTGTACGGTTTTGTACTTATGAATGAAATATTTCGAATGAACGTTCGATAGATTTTGATATACTATACCTTTACGAATATGTACACATGTATTCGTTTCTATGGACATGTATATTATACATGTATGTTTGATGCGCGCAGTATGTTTTAGGGTTCGTATGTATATATGCGTTATGCCGATCGAAATAGCATGCATTTGCACGCATAGCGTTTCACGTATATATTTCTTTCGTTTTATCTCCTTACATCAATCTCATTCGATTAAAATTCTTTTTACTAATCATATCATTCGTAAACGTCACTTACGGGGGAAAAAATACGATCAATATCGTGATTATTAGTGTACGTGATAAAAAAGAAATCGATTATGAAATAAAGGACAAATGCAATCATTTGGTATACGATTTAGTATATTTACTCTTCCTAGTCGTATGTATAATTAATCATTTTACCGTCATTTCTGACTGAAATATTTTTGCCAATTTATATAGAGAGCAATATGCATATCTTTACATATGTATATGTAAGTCGATGTGGCGAGGTAAGTAAACCTTAGTTAAGAAATGTTTAGTTTAATTAAAGAAGCTAACTACTTCGCGCGTAGCTAAGCGTATAAAGTGGTTTTAAAATCGGATTTCGTTACTGTTATCGATACTGACGACAACGTCGACGATGGTTAAATAGATAATAACGGCGTTTGAATGAGCTTTAGGTAGGGAGCGTAATCAGTTAAACGTAATGTAACATAAATGCGCAGACTACTTTTCAAAAAGTAGTATTGAGGAACAATATACATAGATCGTAAGAGAACATTCGCAGAGTACATGAAAGACGAGATGAATATATGGTTGTTAAAAAGTTACGCGTGTATCACTGTGCTATCGATATGGTCTCCAGCCTCTTACGCGCTACTTGGAAACGGTAAGTGGTAAATTCACAATTAGAGTAGTTAATTTGATGCATACATATAGTTGTTAATTTGATTGATATACGCGTATAATAGTATACGTTTAAATAGTCTTTTTTCTTCGCAACATTCGTCTGTTTGCCTTCTTTACGAACATCGAATCATCAGTGGAACTGGATAGCGCGTAATTCAAAGGGGGAACGATAGAAGAAAGGAATTTTCTGAAAATATCAATTGTCTCGATGTACGCACAAGTTGGCGCGCTCAAATATTCAAAGAGGCATGCGCGTATCGATTCTAGATTAAGGTTTTCAGAGAATTTTACACGACTATATTGTTTGTTATTTCCATTTAAAATATATCTTTTACCTGGAGAAAGAGAAAGAAATGTTTCACTTGTAGAAACGTCCTCGATTTACTTGCCGAATGGAATCACCGAAGCACGTGACATAAATCAGCCGATGCTAACTATTAAAAATAAGGTGGTAGCGAAGCAAGCAACGAAAAGCGATGGACAAGAATCATTCGTGTCTCTTAGGATCGAAGAAAAGGAAGAAGAGAAAGAAATTAACTGCACGGATCGTTCTATATTTGATTTTCCCGAAGATTTGTTCACGTACAAAGAACGTCGTCACGGAGCTGTAGTGTTGCATACCTTTCTCGGTTTATATTGTTTTCTATTGACAGCATTCGTTTGCCACGATTATCTATTACCAGCTATCGAGTGCATATGCGTCAGTATGAACATAAGCACCGATGTTGCTGGAGCGACGTTTCTTGCTATGAGCAGTTCCTTCCCCGAATTATTCGTGAATATAATCGGAACGTTCTTAACCGAGTCGGATCTTGGTGTTGGTACTGTTGTCGGTAGCGCCGTATTCGACACGTTTGCAACTCCGGCCTGCGGAGCGTTAACGACTCTTTGCGTAAGTACACGCACATATTTAAAAATACACATATAGTTGAAAATTGTTGTTAGATGATTACGAAAATAAACGATAACTAAAAATAAAGTGATCCGCTATATGGATAGCGATCTGATATTATAATCTATCGCACAATTTACACGCGATTGTACTGCATATCTATATTTTATATATATACATACATATAATATGCGTATACATATACGAAAATAATTTTTGGCGAATGCATCGACAAATCAATTATCTCACCCATTCAATCTTCTTATAACGATACAGACTTTTAGATAAAAGATGATAAGCATTCTCTTTAAGTATGTATATTTAGATCGATCGTATCGAATACCTATCTCTTTTACTTATCTTCCATTGACCTTGTTAGCGTTACATGATTAGTTGTTTCCTGATTATCTTTTTTGTTTCCTATTCACGTGTATCTCTATCCTTGAAGTTTGAAGAATTGAAAGGAAACGGTTGTTTCCAAAAACGCAATTTCTAATTCGTCTTTTATTCTTTTCGACTCAGGCGATACCGTTAGAATGGCGAATATTGTCACGAGACTGTGCAATGTACGTGGTATCTGTTGGAGCATTGGTAGCAATAATGTGGGATCGTCGGATTCATTGGTACGAAGCCATGATTTTGATAATGTTGTTCTGCATTTACCTAATTTTGCTCTTTTGTGGCAAAGGTATTTGGCAGTGTTGCGGTAAAATCGTTCGTTTTAATTCTAAATCCACGACAAAGTGTAAGTAACATTCTCTTTCTCAACTAATTTTCTTTGTTTGTTTGTCCGTTTTGAGAAAATATTGCGAGTCGAGTAAGATAGATATCAAGTAACAATTCGTTGCGATTAATTATAGTGTCTAACGTTGGAGAGAAGTTGCCTCGTAATGGCTCCTACAAACTGCGCTCTCCAGATGATGTCGTTACAGTTAATTCTTGCAAGAACGTGGATATTAAACAATTGGAAAGCCAACAGCGTGATCTCGAAAATGTTCTAGAAAATCTTGACAAATCGCTGGAACGTTCTGTTTCTGGTATGTATGTACATATGTATCTGTGTATATGTATTGTATATGAATGTTGCGAAGCGGATGAGAAACATAAGCATATTATATGTATGTATCGTTTCTGTATATTTATTTGCAGAATATTTATTTACTTGGCCAAGGGAACGAACTATGATTGCAAAATGTTGGTTTATGTTTGGTTGGCCATTGAAATTTTTGCTATATGTAACGATACCAGATGTCAGGATTGAACGATTGAAACGCTGGTATCCATTGACATTCATTATGTGTGTGATTTGGATCGGAATATCTTCTTATTTGGTTTCTTGGATGACGACGGTTGTCGGTGATACGATAGATATTCCGGATTCCATCATGGGTCTTACATTTCTAGCCGCTGGTGGAAATATGCCGGAGATTGCGTCCATTGTGATTTTAGCCAGACAAGGTAAGCTTAATTTTTCTTTATTTCTTTTGTATCAAAATTTCTTGTTTATTTTGTTGTTATATTTTGATGAATCAAATCACTGATCAGCGATATGAAATATTGAATGTTTTATATACATCTAGGGGACGGAAATATGGCGATGAGCAATACGTTGGGGGCAAATATTCTCGACATTTTACTTTGCTTGGGCTTACCGTGGACAATAAGTTGTCTAATGAAAGGAAGAGACGTGGAGATCGTATCAGGAGCTATATCCTACAGTGTACTTACAACAGTTATTTGCATAGTAGTTCTTTATACAGTTATAGCATGTTTCAATTTTAAATTAAACAAAAAAGTAGGAATCATATGTCTGGTGTTATACACAATATTTTTAATATTTGCCATTCTCGTAGAATTGAACGTTTTCTTTTTTGTAAATTTACCAATGTGTCCTCATATCGATGAATTATATTGATTGATTTCGTATATTTTGCACAGTTCGTATAATTTGTTTGCCCATTCTCTGCCCTATCAAATTATAATCGTTAAATTTGTTCATCATCTTATTCATCTCGTTAATCTGAGCAATCTTGGCAATTTCAACAATCCTGATTATGTTTTTAATCTTGTTGATGTAGAAACACAAACAATTTTCTAAAACTAGAAGTATCTTCTATATGTTATCTAGTGCTGCTTCTTTCATGGCTATCAGTGATCTTGTACGTTTCTCAATACTCACGTAGATGATCGAAATTTGTCAATGATGATGCTTAAAAATCGAAGCTTCGACAAGCAGCTGCGAATATCAGTAAAAAATAAAGCAAGAGAAGGCCTGTACGAATGAATTGGAAATGATCAACAACAATTATATGTGATGATAAAAATATTTTCGAGAATCAACGAGTGACTCTGTTTGCGTTTTTTTCTTCAAATTACGATGAGCGCAAAGTGAAGAGCAGCGAGCATAATCTGTATAACAGCGTTGCGAATATTACTGCTCCACCTTCAGGCCGTTTTTATGAGCCACGGCCCACTTACCGTTCAACGGAAGTAGATGACGTTATCATATGTAAGTTATACACAATATATACGTTATATATAATATACATAAATTATTTAAGCGGAAAAATAAAAAAAAAACAATGGACCTTAAACAAAGAATGTGAATAATAAGGGAAAGATGAGGAGTGGCATAGTAATTATTGAAGTTAATAAGGTGATTGGAATGACTTTAAGTTTATACAATCATGATACAAGCAACTTAGTTGGCACGAAGAAAGTATCGTTGTACATGCAATTGTTTCCTGTAGTGTCCCGATCAGAGTTTTCTCCATTTATAATATGCGTGGAGATACATAGTTGAAATGAGCCTAGGGAAGGATTCGGAGAGGAAAGCTTAGAGAAGCATAATTGGAAAGAAAAGAATGAATTACATGGGAATAGAAGAAGGTAGAAGTTGAAATAGTGATTGTATTGTAATGATAGGGGGAGGATGTAAGTGAGGGAGAGGAAGAGAAGGGTAGACACGGGGAAGGTAACTTTAATTTTGCAGGGGATCTTGTTCTGGTTAAAAGATCTTGTTTTCCGTATTAGGAGGTTTGAATGCTTGGTAATTGGCAGTAAAATCTGTTGTTGAGTTTAGACAACTCTGAAGTCTGTCGAGGAATGTTTTGAGAAATGAGGAAGAGATATAAATTGCCATTTCATCGGCAAAAGGAGCAATGACACATGATTCTACATACGTATAGTTGATGTATATGTTGAAAAGTATTAGGCCGAGAATGGAGTCCTGCGGCATCTCGTCCGAGATCGGATGTTTACTTAAAGCATAACCACGATGGAAGACGTAGAGAGACTGGTTACTGAGATATGATTTAATGAGTGGGAATTAAATGGATGCTCGAAGGTAGAGCTCGTAAACAAGAGCATCGTGTCAAACCGTATCAATGGGTTTTACGAGGTCTAGAAGAATGAGTACACTGTTGATTTATTAGTGTTGATGAGCTATGTATTGACTGATCTCAAGAACTTTCTGGATGGTGGAATGTTTACTGTGGAAACAAAATTGCTACTCCTGAAGCAAATCACATATGCATTTCTCGAAGAGCATACAATATCAAGAGTCTCGGACGCTGAAAAAGCGGCTTGCCTTTCTATCAACTTCACTGATGTTAGTGCCGGGAGGGAAATTAACCTTACACATTATAAATTTTCTGTATTTTGCACCAGAAGACGGATTAAGATTTTTTTCTTTCAACTCTTCCATTATTTTCTCGATAAGAATATCGGAGAGTTCTTTGGTACATGTGCTTGGGAGCGATCATGCTTTTTAGGTGCTGCTTCAACTTATTACAAGACTTAACATTATCAAATTGTAGACCTGTAAATTCCTTTTACAAGAAATTTGATACCGAATGTCTTATCGGAGCCGATAATTCTTTTTCGAACTGGACGATGTTACAAGAGAAGTTTGAAATGTGGAGGTTGACAGGAATAACAGAGTTTGGGGACAATGAAGAGCCGCTAGCGACAGTGGCGGAAGACATGGAAGCTCACGCTAGGAGCAAATGAATTAGCGGGAACCTCTTCGTCCATAGCAGATAAAAAATGTAAAGCTTCAAATGTACAGAGCACTCGCCTAGTTTTTGTCATTCGTCGGAGGACAGTTGAGGGTTCTATAAATTAAACCCTCTCTCTTACTGCATTGTAGATTAGCAGACCCCAACGGTTTTGCGGTTGCGGCGTCTAGGATATGCGAGCATTTTTTGTAGAATTGTCAACGCGGGCGAACGAATAAGATTTCCCTATACGTATTATAGTATCCTGAGTAAACTGCGACGCTTTGAAAAAATCGGAGCGCATTATATAAACTACAGATTATATTTCCTTTTAGTTTACTTACAAATGTGCCAATGATTTCATTTATGGGAGGAATTTTAGAAGTGCTTGAGACGCAGGCAATGTTCTCGCTGGAAAGGATTTTGAACTTATTACTATTGCGATCGGTACTATTGGAAGCTAGACTCATGGCTTCAAATGGAAAAGTGAGGGTGTCGGGGAGGGGGGGATGGAAAAGGTAATGCAAGACGTTTGTATGTTTTTGAAGCATAAACATCATGGGTTAAACTTCAATTTAGGGCACGCAAAGTTATGGCCTTTTTGTTGCGTCACCTAATAGTTTTCGACGCGTAGAATTTAAAAATACAAGTCTTACCTTTAGGAATACCCTGGTTCAAAAGCTATGTGTGTGCAAAGTTGAGCGTATTTTACAGATTAGTATGACGCCATGTTGACTGCTATCCATCACCTGATTGACCCGCACAGACTACCGTAACCGGCCGCTTTACGGCGTCCTGAGAATAAAGATTAACTAAAACTTCATCCAATATCCACGATTTAAAATTCGGCCGCGAAATGGTCGCCACCCACGTGTTTCTGTCTACAACCAGTGACTCTATTTACTGGACGAATCATTGATAGAAGCCAATATGCAGTTAAAGTAATCTATGAAATACACGACCGTACTGTCAAATTTTTGCACGTATAATTTTTGAACCGCTGAATTTCTAAAATTAAGGCTTGTTTATTTTTTAATAAACCGGCCTCACAAACTGTTAAATTTCTGGATTCTGTACGTCAAAAACTATTAAGTGGCACACAAAAAAGGCAATAATTGGATAAACTTAAATAAATTGTTAAATTAAACATCTAATAGGACGCAAAAACTATTGATATTTTTTTTGAAATCTTGTTGTTTTCGAAGTATTTTGACCTAAAATCAAGTGTTAAGATGCGGAATACTCTGGTTCAAAAGTTATACATATATCAAATCAAGCATTTTTAGCGTATTTGACAGGTTACTTTGAAATCATACGGGCTTCTAGCCATATTCTGATTGATCGACGCTGGTGAGCACTGAAACGTGTTCCATTTCCACTTCCCTTGTTGAAAAACACATTGCTTGCGAATTGCTTCCATTAATGTTTATATGACATTGATTTGATGCACTTTGCAATATGGCCACCACAAAAGTTCACATAGACAGTCATCGTTGTCAATGCGGCCTTCTCTTCGCATCCAGTACTTTCTCTGGCATCTATTTATCTTCCATCTATATGTATGTGTTGAAATATATAAGAACTACCCAAAGCAAAAAATATATAAGCCCAACTCAACGCTTACTTAATCGCCTTATCCAAAGGCAAGCAGATTTGATCAAGAAATGGGTTAATCGTGTTTACATATTGTTTACATTTGACGCGATTAATGGGACATCGAAATTGTTCGATCCCTGCGCTTCTGAGTCATAAATTTATATCAGCAATAATCCGTCAGCTTTCGATGTTGCGGCACTGTTTACTGCTACGTAAAGGACTATTCTCTCGTAACCAAATAAATAACAGCTGTTTCTTTTGAGGCGGTTAAGCTATATAAATTCTATTTTATCATGGCCATTATTTTTAAAGAAAACGTAACAAAATAAAAGTTAAAATACAAAGAAATAAAAAACAGAGAAAAACAAAATAAAAAACACGAAAGAAGAAAAAGAAAATAAAAGAAACGAAACGAAAAAGAATTTGAAGAAATAACCCGGCTCTAAAAACGCAACTAAATTTTTCGAATGCACTGGAAAAACTATTACCTGCAGGCAACTTGAAGCATTGTTGAGACGAAAAATTAAACATATACAAAACATATGCGGTTAATATGTAGTATTTATACCTGTAAACATAAATAATACCTGTATTATTACATGTAAACAGGTATGTAAACAGGTAGTTAATATATATTTCTTTGGTTTCTATTCTAAAACCGTCTTTCATTTGCTCAAAGTATTTCTGTTTCTTAAAGGTACCATAAACTATTTCATTGGCTACTATTTACACTCTACACTTTGCACAGGCTCCTTTGCTCATCTCTCTTCTGTCTCTGTCCTTTTTCCTCTTCTGTACCTTTTTTTAGCCATTTCATTAGTATTTCTTCTATTCTCAAGTTTATTCTACGAATTTCTTCGTACACCTCCAGAGTTTAAATGTCCCGTTTGCCGGTTTCACAAAATAAGCACCTCTTTTCTTCTTCAACTCAATCAAAATCTACATGCGTTGTCCAAGCTGCCGCGCTTTACTCTTGCCAATATCGTTCGTTCCCTCTTCCTCTTCTACGTTAAATATTTTCGTAAACTTTTTGTCGTTATTCTCCTGTATTTCCTACTGTATCTAGGTAAATCGTTGTATTCTGTTCCATTGTTTCTGTCTTTTTACACCTTTTCCCTCTTCCTTAGGATTTCTCCTACGTCCATTCCTTTCTTCCATAATTGTTCTACTCCTCCTTCGCTGTACCCACATTCTTTGAAGTGTTCTAACCTTTCTTTAAGTCTTTTACTATCTCCTTTCTTCCTCTTTTTTCAGGAAGGACGTTTTCTTTTTTTAGGAAGACTTTTTGCTACATTCTCCTCTGTCCTTCTTTCGTATTCCAACGCTCTTTTTCTGGAGTCTTTTCGTCCGAACTTTGCTTTCCAATCCTTTCAAGTTCTGTTTCTTCCGTTCCATACGCCAGGACCCCTACTATCAGACTGTTGAATATCTTCATTCTCCTCTTGTGATCCCTCAAAAGCCTCTCTTCAATTTTCCTCAAAATTGCCTCATGATTATGTTAGCCTTCCTTGCGAAATTTCTAACACGTTCATTGACTTTAAGTACATACCCTAAGTATTTAAACTGCTTAATCTCTCTTTCTAAAGACAACGATCTTCGATTTATCCGCTTTCAAGACCAGCTCTTTTTTTATCCAAGTACTTTACAAATTTTCTTATTCCTTACTGTATTATAAGAATATTATGACGTAGCATGGTAGATGAAGAAGGTAACGAGATAAAGGAAGATGCAATGAAATAATGCATAGGGTAACGTGTTTCTTTTATTTATAATTCTTTCAAAATAGTCCCCTAAATACTTGATACATTGCTTAGAACGTTCGTATAAGATTTCGAAAGACTTTGAGAAAATGTTCCGTCTTGTGAAAATGTGTGAGCGTGTGTGTGTGTGTGTTTTACATTTTTTGGAGCATTAAATTATTTATTGAATGAAACGCCGCGCTGTTTTTTCCATTTCACAAATTTGCGATCGTGGTTTCGGGAAAAGAAGAAGGAAGTCGGTAGAAGAAGATAGAAGGTAGATCGAAGATCACAAGATAGTGATCGGAGTAATGATCAAAACCCCTTTTGGCCCCTATAATTTTAGGGTTTTTGTCGTTGAGAAATACGTTGAGAAAATATGTATACCCGCGGAGGACAAGTTATATACATTATATGTGACTGGTAATGCCATCTAGATGAAATTTTCGTGCATATTATTTCTTTATTGACAAAATAGTTGACCAAAAAGTACGTTCGTATTGAACACTTTTATTCGAATTCGATCTCATTGTATTTCGACGGTTGTATCATAAATTAATATAGAAATATAGATAGGTAGATGCGTACTCGTATCATCGACAATTTAAAAAGATGCTACAGCTTCGCAAGAGCGGTTATTCTTTTTTCGTGTCAGTACTTGGAATTATGCAACACGCACATGACACAGTTATACGAATATTACCTACATATACACGTGTCCTATTCAGCTTCGATCGTTTAATCGACTGTCGCGATTCTATGTACGTAGTCGGGTTCGATTCAATTTGATACGATTCGATTCGATTATGTATTCGTGGCCATCCTTACTGATCGTCGATTAAATCAACTTACGAACTCCATCCATAATAGTAAATGGAAGACCGATCGATTTAATCACAGTCCGATCGATTTTTCGTTGGTATTAATACAATTCCTTATGCTTTCGCGATTTCTGATTAAACAATAACAATTAGCCGCGTAAACGAAGATAATTCGATAACGTGTATACTATTTGACTGGATAAGATAACCAATGACCGACTATGTACACTATATAGTGTATACATGCAAGTATATATACGACAATCATGCGCATGAAATTCGTTTCGAATATTCGCATCTTTGATCGTCGATAACGGGTCAATAATAATGACGGTATCGTAATTGTCCTACCGATTTCTCGTACACATTTCCTACCTATCTATCTACAAGGCGCGTGAATAAAATCTTTAAAATCTTACATTTTAAACGAGTAACAATCTCGGACACAATCTCTTTTAATTCGTTCAATGAACGAACGAAATAACGAACGAACAATCTTGATTCGAACGTAACGCGATCAAGCGATGAAAAACATCCGCAAAGGATCAAGATTGTCTATTCATTGAACATTTTCCATTTGACTCGTAATTAATCGTGCCATCGCCGTTTCTGTATCGCTTCTACTCTCCGACCTCTTTCTTTACCTATCCTTCCTTTTTCTTCTCTTCCCCTACTTTCTTTGCCTCCCAGCCCTTTCCATACTTAATCGTTCTTTCATTGCTAATCGTCCTGCTCTCTCTTCAAATCATATCGACTATCATCGATTATACAGAGGATTGTTTTGTTCGCGCGGAACACAGTTGAGGCATTTCATATATTTTAACGATCATTCGTATCATGGCTCGTCATTTGATTCACGACAAAACGCTCGACGTTTTGGCAGTTTGATATCTTCCTATCGACTCAAGTTTTTCCAACTTTTTGAATTGTCCCAAAAAGTCGCGTGACCGCGTTTTAGTTTGCCTAGTTGCCGTGTCTTCGAGATCACGGCGAATCAAATATATGTACATACTTGCACGCTTCTGTACACATTTGTTCGTATTATCGAGTTATTATATATATATTATATAACAATATATTACGCTTCGATAAAAACTTTCGTGGAAAATATAGATCGTAACCTGGATGAAAAATCGCTAAATAATTAGCGTAATCGGCAAAAGCGTAGCCAGCACTGCGATCGGTGTTCGATCATTATCATTTTAATTACCGATAGCTAATCGCGCAGCTACCTAACCGACCCAATCAACGAGTTTGCTGTCTTATTCCCTGTTATCCGAATGTATAATATAAGTACTTATATTCGAATATACTTATATACCTACTTATTATATATTCGAATACACACCAGGGATCAAAGAGTCACTAAATAGCAACGTAGTCGTAACAGTTAATTATGATTTACATATATACAATCGGCAACGGTTGATAATTTCTGTAATATCACCGTCCCCATATTTGTCCCGAAGTTTAATCACTTATTGGAATTTCATTGAACTGTCTCTAATCTTCTCTCCTCTCTCTCCTTGTCGTGTCATGTTTCTCTTCCGCTGTTTATTTAATGATATTCTCACAGTTATTTTCTCCCCATATACACGAAATAGTATACGCGGAATAGTAAGGTAAATACACATGGATCGTTAGTCTTCAGGAATATTCAACATTGGTCTGTGCGTGACCGGTATTATTTGCAAATGATCTTACTAGTTCTACGAGGCTTTGCGCCTGTCGCGCCGTTAGGACGGTTTTTATTCGGAAAACTAAATGCAAGAAAAGAACATTGCTCTAACGTTCTTGCAGGAGATAGCAGATAGTCGAACGAATCCAACGAAATAAGCGTATAGCGGAAATCTTCTTGTACCGTGATTTTTCTGCGCGTATCTATAAACCCATTGAACCTTTTTTCCTCGCGTTACACACATTCTCTTTTTTCGTCCTATATCACATAATTTCACTTATCGCGCTTGCCCGCTTTCGTCCTTTCATACCCCTATCTATCTAAGTATATACATACTTATCTAACTATTTACCTTAACTATCTACGACTACTTACTTATAGACTACCCGTCTATGTCATTTACCTATCCTACATAGCTACTTGGCTATGGTTTGGGGTAGTTAACTAGCAGAATGGCTAGTTAGCTGATCGGAACTAGCTGTCCACCTGTGATTACGAATGATATACGCACGTTCGAGAATTAAATCAATCGTATAATCAATCATACGAAAATTATCTCGCACGAACGTAAATATTATAGCATGAGAACGTACGTGCGTAGCTGTATATGCATATGCGTGTGAATTCCGACCAGTTTCACATTGTATTTCCTTATATTGGTTTGCCTTGTGCACGGATAAAGGAATAAAACCGTGGAAGGATGAGAAACGATTCAATATTGACAGTTTGCGATCTCAATAGAGATGACTATTCGCTTACTATCAATCCCAACGGCTATAGTACTTTATTAAATATTCTCAGATAGATTGCAGGAAAAATATGGAAAACAAAAAAAAGAAATTCTTTGAAGGTGAAAAAAGTAACCACAAGTATCCATCTTATCATCTTACACAGCTGTAATAAAGACATTACGATATCCTATCTAATTTACGAATGAACACCTGGCATAGTGAATCATGGGTAGAGATTCAAGTCGTACATTCATAGAAAACTTGTATTCGACCGCTTTTCTTCGAAACGAAAGAAGTGTACGCAAAAAAGTTTTCCAGTTATCTTCAACCTCTCTTTTCCGCATTTAAATGTCTCTATTCCAAGAAGATTGCAAAGAGGATAACCGTACAGCTGCATCAAAGATGTGCGAAAACCGTGTCTGTAATTTATTCGTGAATATTTATCGTGAAATATCGAACGTAACCGCGATCGCAACCGCAATCGCAATCGTAATGGTAATTGTAACCGTGACTGTGACCGTAACCGTAACCGTAACCGTAACCGTAACTGTAATCGTAACCGTAACCGTAACCGTAACCGTAGTAGTATTGTCGTCGATTCATTTTCACGTGAATATATTCGTGCCGGACACCTAAAACGTGCAGCAGATGCCTTATTCGAATGTTTCTTTCTCGTTTAATCTTGTGTGATCTCGCTTGGCATCATTTCATTCATTTTAGTTCATCTTAGAATTTGGTTTTAATCGATCCAATTTTACCCGGCCAAGATCAAGCTGTGTATAAATTTACGTACACGTACTAATGTGACTTCATTGTATTTCGCAGAATGGAAGCTTGCCAGTTAACTCTTTCGTCTGCTCTTGATCTTGGCTATTAGCACCTTCGCTTTTTGGGCTGCCTCCATCTTCTAAGGAGCCCCCACCACTTCCGTGGGGGCAAATTGATTGTCATCTGAGCGCCAATGTTGAAATCATCGGAGGTCGCGACGGTTTGTTATCAAGAATTCTTTCAATTTCGGTCATTATATTGGCGTTCAATTTTGGAATTAGCTGAAACCATGCATCGTTTATAATAATCACCCGCTCGTTTCGTTCGCGGCTATCGAAATCGAGATACGAAATACGAATGTTTAATTGCACCAATAAGAAATAATTACCTGTAAACTTTGAAGGCTCTCGTACAGTTGATCTATGTTTGATGCACCGAGAAGAAGGCACTGAACACTTTCATTCTTTAAAGACCACGCGATGGCCAACTGTCCGAAAGAGCAACCGAGTCGTTCGGCGAGTGCACACACATCTCGCAGTTTATCCGAATATTTTCGCGTTTCGTCATCAGCTGACTTTTCCTTCCAGCCGTATTCCTGCTGAAACAAAGACAGAAAAGAACACGATAACGTAACGTACGTTCACACATGATGTTTGTTTATTCCCTTAACTTTTACGTATGCTTATGTGCGTGGAAATACAGCGTAGCCTATCACGATATGCGAATTCGACTACGTACTTCTTTATACAAAGATTGCGTTTCGTCTTCGGTCCAACTGAATGACGAATATTTATTCTGAAATGAAAAGGTAAACATTGCAAGCATTATTATTTTGCTAGCGCTACAGATATTTTGAGGCCGACAGCTACCAGCTTCCTCAATTATTCTATGAATAATTCTATATATTCTATGAAATATAACGAAAATTTTCTTTCTGCATAATATTACCTTATACGAAGATCTCGATAAAAAAGATACACCACAGTCGTCAGGTTTCGAAGAAACCATGCCGATCGTAACCGTGGACCACGCCATCAGACCAACACCTACGGTTTACAAACGACTTTTTTGAATATTGTTAAGAAAAATATGCGTACAGTATACTATGTCGAGTAAATTGGACGTTTCGCGATTAAATACCGATTTTATTGTACAACTCTGGCATATAAAGTTCTGGTTTTTCTCTATAAAATAGATGATACTCGGCTTGTTCCACGATTGGTGTGACACAATTAAATTGACGGCAATTCGTGTAAGCTTCCATAATTTCGACAGGGGTCCAACGAGACGTTCCCCAATACATTACCCATCCTTTACTTATCACGTAATTCATTGCACGTACTATTTCTGAAAGAAGAAAATAAAGCGAATAAGAACGTGATCGTAAGTGCTGATCGTTTCAATTAATTTTAATAGCGTATTTTAATTGTACCAGAGAAGCAAGAAACGAACCTTCCATAGGACACATAGGATCTACTTTGTGAATCATTACAATATCGATGTACGATAATTGTAACCTGACTAAAGATGCTTGCACCGATTCGATTATGTGTTTTCGTGACAATCCACGTCCCTCTGCCCTGCGATGATCAAATTTCATAACGTCATACATCTGATTTACATATCTACGTCGTACCGTTTGCCAATTTTCATCTTTCTAATTTATCAATTTTGATCACCACTTTTTTTTAAATGTAGCAATTCTCCCGAATCAGTATTTATCATTTTATTATGCATTTAGAAGTTAGATCAATTCGATCGATACTCACTTCGTGTTCCAATATATTTTGGTGGTAACGACGTAACTTGAACGATTCCAAGCACGTCGTAATAAAATTCGTCCAAATTGAATTTCTGCTCTATGGCCGCTATGAGCTTCGCTCAGATCGAACACATTTATTCCACTGTCATAGGCGAGGGCAACTACAGCTTCAGCTGTTTCCTCATTACTGCAACCTCCTATTCCGAAAGTTGTCCATGTACCTACATGTATGAAGCAATTTTGTTAACTCACTTGTCTCGATTCGGTGCATATTAATTTAATTTTTTCACCGTTTTCAATAGAAAAATACGATGTTGCAACATTTCCACCTTTACATCTGTCGTTATTTTTATTTAAAAAACCGCAATATATGGTCCGACAATCGATCCCTAAACCTTTATTACGCTGTATGTGTACCTATTTATCTTTTTCCCTCCTACAACCACCACCATCGTCTTCATCATCATCATCACCATCATCATCGTTCCAAATCATTGGCTTTCACACGCGGCAATTTTTTCCTCTCTCTTCATTCTTTTTCATTCCCTTTTTTCTTTGTTCATTCGCCTGAGATTTTGATAGCTCATAACCTCAGAAACACTTACGCAGTCTGAATATAATAATTTATAGAAACATCTTCGATCAAATCTCTCCAAAAACATTTATAATTTTGGGAAATATTTCCAATTACAACGACGACGATGCCAACCACAGCGATCACAACGACGATCACGATGACAATGAACACGACAAGCACAATTGTCACAACAAAAAGAACAATAAATATAAGAAGTTATGGATATTATTGTTATATTACGTGTCTACCTATATTACTTTGTTCACTAATTATTTACATTGCATCTTACTAGAAAAACGTACGTGAAAAGCGTGCATGCCCACGTTGGTAGATATAAAGATTGCATCTACAAGATTTACTAGGCGAAGCAAAAGAAACAAGAATGATGACTATAAATGTGTGGAATAGGCAAAAGGAACGGAGAGTGACACTGTTGATGGATTAGGAAAATATACAGTTTTCATCGTTTAATGTACAATACCTATAGTCTAAAAAAGTATGGCCAACATAATACTACTGACAAGCTATCTGAAAAAGGAGTATAGTAAAGCATACATTGAGATGGAATAAAACGGGTGGGTAACCGTGATTCTGTTCGTTTCTACGAAAGTTGGGAAAACATTCAGCGTACCTAATCCAACATTGGAAACACGTAGACCGCTTTTGCCCAAGTTGCGGTAGCGAATACCTGGCGAAGGATGCTGTAAGCGCTGCGCTTGTGCGGCAATGCAGTTAGTCAGTAGCTGTTCCTTCGTTCCAGTGGTATTACTGCAATGTACACCAGAGTCCACAGCATTGCCACCGCCGCCACCGCCGCCACCGCCGCCACCGCCGCCGTTGAACTCTTCCATGCAATCCAAACTCGCTATAGGTGCACGGCAGCTGCGCGTACAAAGTATAGGTACAGAGTAAGTATTAATAGGACACGATCGATCGAATGTTCGATACAACCACATAAACATTTACAACTAGGAATTCGTAACATGCCAGTCTATGTGAAACATTACTCGCTTGTTATTTACTCAAAATTGAAAATTAGCGGACTGCGGAAAATTTGAAAAACACTCCATATAGTGCATATATTACGTTTCACTGTGTTGTTATGCAGTTATATTATTGCAACGAGTCGATTACATATTAGCTATGTAACTGACTTTGCCACTTCGAGTATGTAAGAAATTCTTCGTCGCACATGTCGCGATGTATCTTCCTCTTGGTAACATGTTTCTGGTACCGAAGAGCAAAAGAAATACTTTGAAAACATTCGATCATTATCGCGTGTGTCTTTATATGAACGTGTGTAGAAACGCGGAAAATATGATATAGAAACAAGTATACGACAACAAATATGATAGAAGCAAGATAATGTTTGCTGAGATGTTTTATTACAGCAGTCGTTGTTAGTTTGTTATACTATTCGTTTATCTTAAATTTGTTGAATTTGGTAATATGGAATTTAGGAGAATACGAAAAAGAATTGAACGTGACGCGGATGGAAAAAAGGAAAAAAGGACGAGGAGAAACGGTACATCATCGATCAAGAATTCACTCACCGATAAATAGTTGGCAGTGGATAGTAGTCATCATCCTCCATACTACTATTCGTATTTGCATTGTTATTTGTATCATTTCCCGCCGTGGATGTATTGCCGAGATTACACAACATTAAACGAGACATTGTTGTATATCTTCGATATATATGTATATATGTATGTATGATAGAAGCGGAAGATGTTTCAAGAGAACGGAAATTGCGAAGAGATGTAAAGAGAAGGCGGAAAGATTAAATCTAGATCGGACAAATACGAGTGTGCTTGTTCATTCGAGCCCCGAGAAAAATGTGAGTAATTTTATAATAATTTCATTCGCATTTCAAATTCGATATTAATTTTCTTTCGACGATTTTCATTCACATTATTTTCTGGTCCTAATCCTAGTTCTAGTGCGATGATTGCAAATTTCGTTTCGGAAATAAAGAGTAATATTCTTATTGTGAGTGTGACAGATTCGATTGAAATTCTAACAGAATGAAATCGAGATAAGTCGCGAGTATCTCGAGTATCACTGTATCACTGATCCATGATTTGATTCATCAAATGATCCCAATCGATTTGACGAGTCGCTCTATATTTTCAAGTCACAGCATTTGATATATGTATTTATTGCGCATATACGTTATATAGGCACTAGTTTTTCTTTACTTAAGTTATTTAGGCACCACAGTAAAGAACATAAGGAAGTACTGTTCGCAACTAGTCACGTGATATCGAAATGTTCTGCAAAATCCTTTTGTGGTTTTACTTGGTTCGATCAGAATATTGTTCAAACACTATGACACGAAATATTTATTTTAAAAACTACACGTAATTACGTAAAAACGAACGGTGGTCGATATGAGTATCGATATGTGGTACAATTGCTGGCGTGGCGCGGTGAGAGAGGTAGGGCGCGATGATTATTAAACTCCAGACCGGATACTAACAACGCCGGACACTAAAAATCCACTTTTTGCGGATTATCCACTGGTCCAACTGGTAACTTTGTAATATATCAAGCTGATACAACGTTAATACGACGAAATATTATTCAGTGATTCCAAACTCATTCTCTATCATAATGTAATTCTGTACTATATTGCTTCGAACTCTGCTTTCTTTTCCAATTCAAACTTGAACTTCCGTGACGTTTCTTGTCAAATTCGAGTCCTGATCTTGATTTTAATCTCGATCCAATTTTTGATCTCGATTCTCTCTCTTTCTCCCTCTCATTTAAAAGTCGTGCGCCAATTTCAGATTAATCTTCGTTGTCAGTCGCGTGTAGGTAAAAACATTCGGCGCCAACTATCCTTATGATCCTCGTTTCAATTTCTCTTTCAAATAGGACTTGCCTTTCGCGATGTTTCTGTCGAAATACCCGTCTCTGGATAATCGATTTTACGTTGCGATTTACGGTGAGACTGACGAAACGTTTGTTAAGAAGAGCAATAAAGAGGAGAACGTTGGAAAACTGAAAACACCGAAACGTAGAACAAAAAATTTATGAAAATGTTAGGATCCTATTGTAGAAACGGCGAGTGTTATGCCTTCTACGTGGTAAGCAACACTGCATAACTTCGATGCACTGTGCTCCCTCCTTTACAGCAGAACCTACGAGCGTGCGTGCTGTCCCGTCTCTCTTCCACTACGGGTATCTTGGTGGTTTAATGCGCGTGTGCGCGCGTGCCCGCGCTCGCGCACCGTGTATCCTACCACGCCGCGTACACCTAATCCCTACCGTTCTTCCTCGTCTCTTCTCACAGGGGGTTGCGGTTGTTTTCAGAGCGCATGACGTTACCGTCGTCGCATTCAACGCATTCAGCGCATTCGCCGCATTTGCCGCATCGAGCCTCTCCTGAAATTGTATTTCTCGCCCGTCCACCCTTTGTCCCATGCTCCGAACTAGGATCATCTAATCGCTTCTTCTATTCTTCTTCTCTAAGTCATCTTCTTTTTCTAGTTTCATTCTTCCGTCTTTCTTTCTTTTTTCTCTTCTTAAGTTTATTCGGAAACCAATCGATTTATAGTTTTCCTTCTCCCTCCCTTTCTCACTCTCTCTATCTTTCTTTCTTTCTCTCTTTCTCCCTCTCTCTCTCACTCTCTTTCTCTCTCTCTTTCGAGTAAGTTGAATTCGTTATCACTAAATCCTTGTCAGACGCACTGACTATGATCTCGTTTTACGTTTTCGTTTTTATCGATACAACATAAAACATATATGGGTACATAGATATGTACACATGTATTGCATGCGAACATAAGTGTGTAAATCGAAACTGTGCTTGAAATGCTAAAATGATCGGTAGCATTAATTGTTCGGTCAATTATTAAGGGTACAAGAATTCACCGGTATAAAATGTAACGGTAACTGTCTCTGCGACAACGCCGCATTGCAGATCCGGCGTGGTGACGTGCAGCTGACCCCTTCCTGAACCGTTTATGGTCGCCCACGTTGTTCGACCTACCGACCTAATACGCGCTCGACCTACTGCCATCCAATACAGCATGGATCCACTGCTTAGCACATACTTACTTACTTGAATGCGTTTCACCTACTATTTCACGTGTTTGGTACACACGTCGCGCTGCGATTGCATGCGTGCGCTTGCATAAATACACATCGTATAAATGGAATATCGTATTGCTCTCTACATGATTCACTGAACCTCATAGTACAGTTCGCAATTAGTTTTTGTATACGTAGATTATGTATTTGAGGAAGGGTGATTAACACGCTAAGCTCTAAATGCTAGAAACATGTAAACGTTGCGTATCGCGTAAACTTTGTTCGGATCTCATTCCAAGCAATAAGAGTGGTCCGATCTTTCAAAAAGCACAAAGCGATCTTTATCGTTCTACTTACCTGTTAAAATTCTGCAACGTGATCCGACGTGTTTCTGCTCCTTGCTGAAACGAATCTGCGCCGTGTGACGGCTGTCTGCTCTTCTCGGATTCGCAGATCGACTCTTTCGTTGAAATCGTGCCAAAGGTCTCGGAGACATTGATTACAATTGCCGATACACGGATACGTTATAGTCGCAGAAAGAATCGTAACGCGACGTGTAACTTTTCAATTATCGATACGATGCATTCGCTAGCCGAACCACTGTCAATCGAAAAATCGGTAAGAAGGAACCGAGCGGTTGTTCAGCGTGTTTCGCGATAGGATTAAAACGAAATTACCAACAATCTCTTTTTAATAACTTATTACAGTACTTTATTAATCTCGTTAAGTTCTTAGATTACTTAAATATACACCCTGCGGCGAATTTCAGTACATGTCAATGTATTTTACCAAATAAACGTGATGTCAATCTTGGCGCGCAATTATCGAAACTTTCGTAATTCCCCCGTTCCAGTAACCGATTATCATGGTGTTCCTCAATGATAACCGATTATCGAAACTTTATTTAATCGGACGTACTAGCTACCCAATATACGTATTCATATTCGTTTGATGTATGTGCTGTATTTCTCGAAATGAAACATTTATAAAAGCGGCAGTCTTTTCTACGCTATCGGTCTACTGTATATACATATATTATACACATACATACATACATTACACACACACACACACACACACACGCACGCACGCACGCACGCACGCACGCACGCACGCATGCACGGACATATGCATACTTCATTCATATATACATATATATATGTGTGTGTATATATATGAATATACATATATACGATGTTACATACGTGTTCGTTATATATACTTCGTACTTTTGTTGATTTCTTAATCTTCGTTTGTCTCTAGCTTCTTTCGCTTTTCTTTATAATCCAATTCTATTCACTGACATCTTATTACAACCTTATTATTTATTATTTTAACAATGTTTTGTTTCCTAATTCCATTTACTCGTTTAATCATTGTTACCAACATTTTCTATCATTACGAATACGTGAGTACGCTTCAACATTCGGATCCTGCACTCGCATGAATGACAAACTCTTTCTTATTCTTTTACCAGAGGACGAAATTTCCTTGTTTTCTTCTTTTTTCCGTTTACTGTTTATGCCCCTAAATCACGTTAGAAATTACATGTTGTTCGTGGTAAGCGAAATAATTAGACGATAGCGCGAGAGAAAGAGTTGGAGAGATGGAAACGATAAAATTTGATCGCAATAGAGAAGTCAAAGGGTGATCGAGTATGTGATGATTTGATGTGAAAAAAAGGACAGAAAAAAGGCGAAATAGAAAAAGAGAGAAAAAGAGAGGGAGATGGGAGAGAGAGAAAAATAGGGGAGAAGGCATTGTTGATGGATTACGAAGGAAAGAATGCCATGGAGTAACGGAGCCTCGGGGTGAAGGACGATCTCGTCGAAAAACGAGACGGGAGAAGAAATAGTTTCGTATAATGTAAAACAGCGTTCTTCGGTTCACAATGTTTTTCGTAAGTTCGGGAGAACGTACGAGGATCAGAGTAAACACCGTATGAAATATCATTAAGCAACTCTACTTTCGATTTCGGATCACTTGACCGTCCTCTGGCACGTGGGCAAGTTTACCCTGAAGAATACATTGAGTTCTATCAACGAGGCTAATATCAGAAATACGGCATACATACATAAACAGGCTCGCCCAACTTTTCTATCAAGCTGAAACTTATTCGAAGCAAAAGCAATATAGAGTAACATTAGTGTCGATAACAGCGATATGGCACTGTACTCGAGCCCACCAGAATTTATACTGATGTAATGTTTTCCTGGTTGTGTCGGTGAAAACGAAGATTTAATTAGCCACGGTAGACCCAAACACAACAATATGTCAAAAGTGTTTGATCCGATCGAGTTGCTAATACCCATCGAGCCGTGTCCTGGTACAAAATAAATCGATCGAAAGATTTAACATAGAAACTATCGCGCCGTCCATTTCAAATATTATTCACAAATTAATAATTGTTCCTCATTAATACCCAATTAATTCATTATTCATCTAATTTTTCATACGTTTTATTCGTATATCAGCTTACCTTGCTTTGCCACTATTACGCTTGATACAGCCTCTGGTACGCTGGTACCAGCAGCCAGGAAAGTAATGCCCATCACGGAATCCGGTATTTTCAGAGTGTCTCCTGAAAAGAAAGTAATCACGTTTGCCTCATCCTATTTTGTTTTCTTTTTTCTTATACGATTTCAGTTCTATTTGTTCTTTCGCTTTTTTTTTTACTTGATATCACTTTCATTACCAATTATAGTAATCATCCATGCGACCACATAGCTTAACGATCCAATCCAAATGATGCACATAAGGAACGTTATCGGAAACCAATTCTTGAATCGTGGCTTTTCACAATCCGGAATAGTACACATGAAAATTAAATGAATCGGCCAAGTCATAATCCATGCTGTTTTTCTTATCCACCCAGCTCGTGTCGGCCAAACCAATAATTCGTATTCATAATCTGTTCAACGTAAAAGTATGCAACGCTTTTATTTTCCCTCTTTTTCTCCTTCTCCTCCCCCCTTCTTCCCTATCTACGCTTTCCGTCAACACGCTTCACTCTCTCTCTCTCTCTCTCTCTCTCTCTTTCTCTCTCTTTCTCTCCCTGCTCTCCGTCCCCTCACCATTATTCGTTGTTTAAAATTTGGAGAAACGTTCGGAAAGAAGTGATTTTTCTTTTTATCCGTTTCCGAAATGGATAATACTAAATTTTGCCCAGTGAAATTTCTATACTACTTACTGGGGTCGGGATTCTCTTCTTGAGGTTTCGTTCCTCCATTTTGCAATGGTAGATCTATATGTTCAGTTTGTTCAACGGCCGATTGTACTTTGTCGGATCTTGTCATGTGAATTTCCGTGCTGCCTTCTAAAGAAACGACACTTTGTGTTTAACTTTTTTTAAATGGACAAATATACAAATGTTCGGGGCAAGTATACATATTGTAAGAGACCTTGTAAATAAATCGATACACAACTATATTTGCAACGATACTGAATGTACCATTCATTCGTACACAAACGTAAGTAAGAACATAGATATGTATTCGCACATGCGTATGTATATAAGATGATCATATCTACGATTTCAAAGAAAAAGATTACGATATTCAGATCGTTATCGTTATTCGAGTTTATCTGAGCAGAGTAAAGTGTTTAGTGCTTAGAAATAGGTAATTTGTTTGTTCTTTATTTATTTTGTGGCCGCTTAAAGAAGAGAGGAAAGGCACGTTCTCTTACCTGTCGCGTGTCGGTGATCATCCGTTGACGATCGATCAGTATTATGCGTACGGAATCGCGTGCATCGCTGAAACGATTTGTCCCAATACATGACGGCGATGTATACGATGTACAATAACACTAGCGTTAACGCTTCGTACCATTCTACTCGTTCGTCGTGTATGATACATATCAGAATGGCAACCGTAACGCCGTAGGCGAGGCAGTCTCTGCTAACTGGCCACCAGTCAAGAGGAACTACCTGTACGTATTCGATTAACGTACGTAGACCGTTTGAGTTGCATAATACATAATATACATACAGGGAATATCGATAGGTTTCTTAATTGCACGCAATTGCAGTCAACTAATAAAACGATAATAAAAACTTGTCCAATACTCTATGTGCACCAAGTTGGGTAGATCCAAAAACTTACCATCCCAGCACCTATACCGCAGCAAGCCGGTACCGCGAGAATATTGAATACAGCCGAGCCTACTATTGTTCCGACACCGATGTCACCTTCGGTGATGAACGTGCCGATTGCGTTTACGAACAGTTCCGGCGCCGACGTCGCTGCGGCCATAAAGGTAGCACCTGCTACGTCCTTGGACATTGAAAGTGCTGAAATTGAAATTTAAAAACATTCAGAAACAAATCAAGAAATTCGTATCACTTTGGTTCATTTCACACTTGACTTCGTTCTTCTTCTATTTCCTTCTACGTACAAACCAGCTGGTTCACCCTCGAATCATTCAATAAATTTATTCGTCAGGTAGACGAACACAAGCAAAAAACATATTTATAAGTCGACACCAATCGTAGCTTCCTAGAAAATAATATATTTAGAAATAACTGCGAAATGTTCCTTACCGTGACATATCTTTTCTACTGCGGGAACGAAAAATTTATCACACACTACCGCTAACGCGATAAACAGGTAAAGCGAAACGATTACGTGCACGACGACAGCTCCGCCCTGTCTCTGTTTCTCGTCGAAAAGGTCGTGTGGAAAGTCTTCTATCGCTGGAGGTGTACAATTTATACCTAGAACATAATATCTTTTTATTTTCATGTGTTTAATTCCATGTCCAATGCGTCGAAAAAAATATTTGTTCCCGGATACCGATAATTTCATAGTAACGATTTATTTCATAGTAACAGGTAGTTAATGTAACAGTTTTATATTTGACGATGGAACGATGGTCAAGCGAAAAAACGCATCTAATTCGAACGAATTGTCAATACTTTCTTTCCTATTTTTTTATTTTTCATTGATGTCTATCGTACTTTCACCTATATTTGTTATATCATATTGAAGGAGCAAACGGCCGCATCACAAGAAATAAGAGCGACGCGGCGTTATCATAGAATTCTTGCTTGCCATTTCTTGCTCTTAATCCCATTATATTTATTTCACGTCCATTATGTTTCTCGTCGACTTTTTTCGATCACTTAATAAATCTTCATTGTTTAAAGGTACCGGATGTATGTGTATACAGTAAAACTATCGTGTTTGCTTACATTCTATTGGCATTCGATTTTGGTTAATCTATTACATAAGTAGCGACGACCTTGCATACTTGGATAGAAACGTCAAATACACGCTCCACAAATGTGATTACGAACCCAGATAATTGGTTTGCATTCGTTCTAGCCACGATGATTACAAATATAATCGGTTCATTGACCTTCGCTGTTCACCCGTTGAATGTCTTTTCCCGGAAAGATGTCTTACTTAAAAATTCAATTTCATTCATAATCACAAAACCATGACCTAGTGGCGACAATGATCATCGTAACGACGCGGTTTCCAATATACTATTCGAAAATAAATAAGCGACACACCTGCCGATTTTGGATACATACGTACTAATTGCAACGTTCAAATTCATTTTCAGAACTTATATTCTAAACTGGCAAATAAGTTCGAAGGCAACACATACATATGTAATATATAAACACGTAAATAATTGTGACGAATGATACGATGCAACATTTTATCGTAGACACGTATTAATCTATATATATTTAAAAGTAAGCTGGAACAAAGAATAGTACACAAATTTCAAATAACCGTTCGTGTCATAGTTTACGAAGCATTTGCTTGCTCGGTTTCATAAGTTACTCGATGAAAACCATTCCCACGCGCACTCAAAGACAAATAACTCTCTTGGATATGGCAGATCAGAAATGATCGCTACAATTGTTCACTCGCGACTCTCTAGCTTTATCATCGAATCGTATCTTTGTCATTTATTTGGTATCTTCTTTTCAACTTTTACTACGACGTTTATGTAAGTACACATGTACGTAAATAGGCGGAAACAAACACATGCATATGCACATTTTTTATTACGGATGAGTGGATGAAGATAGCAAAAATAAAAAAATTGAGGAAAACTATTTCTGCTTTCAACGATAGATTCGTTTAATGCTCTAGTTTATTAATAACTATAAGTATATGAAATATCGATGAGCATTAGTTTTGACGGATATTATGTACAAGTGCTAATAAATGTCTCTCGCTACAAAATTTTTCGTTATATAGGTAAATCGTGAGAAATGTCTGATACTTCACTAAATTTTATCGCATTTCTCGGTTTTCATCTAGCGTCTTTTCAACAAGTTATAGTTATTGACCGTAGTTTGTTAAACTTTGATTTTCCCGATAATTCGATGTTGATTTATCTATTCTGTTTGATTCATTTCGTACATTCATTTCGTACATTCATTTCTGAAGTTTCGATACAAAACTCATTTAACCTTAAGTGTACCTAACAATATTTTTACAGCATAATAATCTCTCTATAACAAAGTTGCACTTGTTTATCATTATTCCTTATCATATCCCAACACATTCCGAATAAATGAAATGGCAGGCAAATTAAATGTTTTATATTCCCTCTCATCGATCTTTTCTCGTAAATTTCATTAAAATATGTGGTGCATGCGACAACGGTATTTCATAGCAATGGTTGTATAACGAAAGGAAAAAATGTTCTTTTTCAGTAAATATTGGAAATAAGAGCGAGTTTACGGATTTCAATGACCTTCAAATATGTTGTCAAGGTGAACATTCTGGAGAACTTTTTCCTATACATATAACTGCTGCGCTGTTTAGCTTTAGTTTTCAGGTTATGTATAAAGCAATTGATGTTTAATACTATATGCATTATTTAACTACTTATTTTACTTAACAAACAATTTTTCAATGGAAGTAGATACGTATGTTATATTGAAATATTTACTACATTTTTGACCAATCGAAAATTTTGAAATAAGTGCAACATTCTGTACATCAATCAATTCATTGAGGATTATTTCACGCCTAATGGCGGCCGGATACTACTCTGACCCAACCTATAACACATTGATTTTCCTTTTCTATTTATATAATATTACAAATGGTTTCCTTTCATCAATGCGTTAAGTTTAGGTTGGGCTATATAAAATTACGGTCGTGTATTCCAGTATGGCGTGTAATCATAATCTAAATTTAATTCAAGTTTCTTGCAAATATCTTGAAAAGTAACGCCGAGCAATGATTATATGTATGTATAGGAAATAGTGGTTTAGAATATTGATCTGGTTAATATATTTCAAGGACTTTGAAATCGACGAAGTCGCCCCTTTTTCCATTATATATTGTTTTTCTTACGAGGGCTCTTTGCGCATATTCCTACCTTCGTTTGCGGAGCTATTCAACGTCACTCACATTTTCCATGTGATTTTCTCTCATCCCATTTTAAAGTTTCCGTCGTTAAACGTTTCTCTACATCGTATACATATCTGCATGTATATATATATATATATATATATATATATATATATACACACACACACACACACACACATGGTATATGTATATTGTATATACATTAATGACAGTCGTTGGAAATGAAGATCAATTTGAAAGTGATATCCCATTGTTGGTGTACATGCGTGAAAGAAAAGTCCTGTCTAGGTTCAAATTAACAACTTTGTTTCTTCACCTCCGTTCTTAGATCTTGATAATTCTTCTCCTATAACCTGTTACAATCGACGTAATGAAGCAAACGATGCACGTATTGGTGTCTTGTACAGGTTACACAGCTGTATAGTTGATGTGACTTCCTACCGATTAAGCAACCTAAAGAAGTTAAATTGCTCTCATTCAAGTTGGCAGAGGAGATGCCATTCATGTCTAATGTACGTCGTATAAACTAGATATAACGTGGCTTGACCATTCGGTGTCGAACGGTTTCGTCTCGTTGGAAACAAACGATGACCATCGGCTTGATCGTCGATCATTAAACGTTGATTCTCAATTAGCAATCTGTTAATTTTTCTTTCATCACATCGTCGCAATTTCGAAAGAACTCAAAACTTTATTATTTCTTCTGTGTTTCGACTGCCGATAAGATCTATCGTGTACGATGCATAGGATTCTTCATTTATATTTTTGCGTTTCTTCGCATTTCGATATTTATTCAAAAAGAACAATATGCGAGAGCGGAGGCAGTATTTTTATCATTATATAAACTTTTGTTCAAATACATCCAGACGGAACATTTCTCAAAATCTCAATCCTAAATCATAAGCTATATTACTAGTACTGTTCACCTCTTCGTCTCACTTTGCTCCATTACACGGCTATCTATTGAAATAGATATGTATATGTATATATATATTGCATGCATATATATATATATATATATATATATATACATATAGTTGCGCCGATTCATTTTATGATTCCTTTATAAAAATTATAATACCAACGTGTCTCATGATTGTACGTACGTTAACGGGCATCGTATTATATTTAAATAAAAAAAGTAACAATAATTTATCAACACAAAGGCCACAAATAACAGCGAATGTTAATTAACATGTTAATGTTTAAGCATCTGTTAAACTTAGCATTCGTTACGAGTAACGAATCGTGCGAATACATAGGTACATAATAATAGATGTCCATGAGTTTGAACAAGTTTCATTATCACTAACGGTAACACAAACTAAATCTTTTGACACGGATCGCTATATCCAATAACTTATCAAATTGTTTAAACAAGGTTTCAATTAACCTTCATATAGAAGAACGACATGCGATGTGAAACTGGGATGAAATAAAAATAGGTAAAGGGAGTAGAAAGGAAGAAGAACAGTCGTAAGCTAGAGAGCAAAGAGCGAGAGAGCGAGAGAGAGTGTTTATGAGAGAGAGAGAGAGGAGGAGAGAAAAGAGAGAGAAAGGAAAGAGAGGAGGAGAGAAAGGAGAGCGAAGGTAATCGAACAGAGAAAAGAGAGCAACGAGATTCAATTCATTCTATAAATTTTGGGATAAACATGTCTCTAGCCTGCGCACGATCTCTTGTAGAAATAAAGATCACAGAACTCTTGCAATTTATAAAGAGAAAGAGATAATGAATAATTCATACGTCTCATATGAACAAACATTTTACTTTACGCGTACGTTGTGCTTTGACAAGCGCCCTTCTGCGCAAAATTAGTTTCGAATATCTCGTCTTATTCGTAGTCCTTTAGACCAATCGATCATCGGAAACTAAATCACAAGTATTGATGCGCGATACGCAGCACCGCACGACACACCTGTACGTTTAATTGAATTCAGTTGAAAATGCACCAAATGTTTGGAACGATTTTCTATTTTTGGTTTCTGTTTTTAGTTGATCTTGCATCGTTGTCCCTTTCCTCTTTTCTCAGTCTTCTTCCTTCTTCCATTTGTCTGCCTCATTTTCTACCCCATACTCATTCTCCTTCATCTTCCTTTTCCTTATGATGTATACTATTCTTCTACTCTTCCCTCTGTTGTTATTGCTGCTGCTAATGCTGATGTTAGCCATCCTGCTGTCCCTCCACTTCCTTCTCTTCCTCCTCCTTCTCCTCGTCTTCCTCCACCTCCTCCTGTTCCTTCTCTTCCTACGTCTCCTCCACCTTGTTCGATACTTTAATTCCGATTTTTTAATATCATTCCGTTCTATCTTTCACCGCCATCGAAGCACACCCCCCTAACCATTCTTGTATCGATCGAACATATACCATAAAAAAGCATCCGTTCCCGATAATATTCAAAATATATTTGAACGAACCTCCTCCTAAGTCAGACGTATCCATGTTGTCAATCCCGTTGTCACACATATACTACATTAACAACTACTCCGAAGTCCGGCAGCGTTTGTTGGAATCGCCCCTCCCTCTAACTCTTCTCTTCTCATCTCTCGCGCATCGCGCCCGCTGAATCGTGCCGCGGTCAAAATGCGAAATCGTCATCGCACTAATCGTCGTTATGGCTTCCTTGAAAATTGAACGTCGTACCGTATATATTCTATTCCGACACAATCAAGCATTTTGCATTACTTATTCCCTTCAAATTTATTCCTTCAGTTGCACACGTCGCATACACACACTCGCGCGCGTCGATTCTTTTCCCATCGATTATTTTAAAAGCAGCATTACGATATTCTGGGAAATAAACTAACTAACAAACGGATTGATAGAAAAGCTTTTAAAGACAGTAAACTGTGTGACGGGATACGATGCGATGGGCTACAGTAGAAGCAACTTGCAGCAGTAAAAACGTAATGTCGTTCTCTCTGTATGATGCGCGCAAAGAGAACAATTAGCACTGTCAATTCTAAATAAGTTGACTGTCAGTCAACTGTAACTACGGTTCAGTGTGTACGGTTCCATCCGAAAAAATGCAATGGACAAGTAAGTAGAACTAGAAAAATTAAAATGGATGAAGAAACAAATTGATTCATGCCCCTTCTTTTAAATCTCTAACTGAGATGATGTTTCAAAATTGAAACGCGTATGTACATTTGTGCACTGTACACACGTAAATATGAATATAATGTCTCACAATAGATAATCACATATATAAGGATGAATACCAGTAAACGTAACCATACACATATAAGTTTATGGTGTACAACATTACAGAGCATTCACCCGTTATCGATAGATATGTAATTGACAATCAAAATGCTCCAGTAGCAGGAATACTCCTGTTGTTGGATTATCAGTAAAGGGATGTCTTTATTCGCTTTGTATAGTATCTTATCTGTGTAAAGTTAAAACCGATAATGCTCGTAAACGAAAAACATCGATGCGGTCTGCTCGACTTGGCGAATCAAAATTAGTATCATACGGAACGGCAAGTCGCACCGTTAACTCGATCACTGAAACTTGTCGCTGATTAATTGAAACAGCGACTACGAAATGCCGCGGAAACATAGACAAATGATAGGCTACAAAATATTCTGTATAATCGTCGTTCCAACGATGTATTTGATCTTCGTTAATACGTTAGCAATATTTCTTCCAAACAATGCAGCAAGTGCGAATAACCCTACGGATACGCGTAAGTCTCGTTTTCTGAATTCTCCGTATTCTCAATTCTTCCTCTTCCTTTCTCTTATGTTATATATGCCTTATACATATCAAGTAATTCATATCGTATCATATTATTGTATAAGTAAACAAAAGTCCATGACTTTTGTTTTCTTAAACATACATTTGTCTTTTATTGCGACATACACGATTAGTTGCGTTCTCTCAAAGAGTAAAGGAACAACTAATAACAAGCGATAAGTAATAAAGGGCAATTATGATGAGGCATTCGACGACTAACGAATGCGTATACACGGATGCATGCCGCTACGTTAAACGAAAAAGACGGTGAAGATATCGAGATATTAAAATTTAGAATGAATCATTACGTAATATGTTCGCACTATCAATACTATCTATATATAATATATTTTATACATACATATAAAACTTTCACCTTTTACCTCTACGCTTGTTCTCCTTACTTTCCATTTATAACATAACATAGTTCCTTCGTTATCATTGGAATTTACGCGTATAGTTACTATTATATATCATTAAGAGTACGTACATACTCTATCTCTTTAAGGACTTCGCAAGTTATTGCAAATTGGACCAAGCACTATCGAAGCTGGAGAAAATGAGGTAAACTGCACTCCTCCAGCGATAGAAGAATTTCCATCGGATGGCCTTACTCGACAGCAAAGACAATCGGGTCTTATAGCTATACATTTCGTGATAGCGATTTACATGTTTCTGTTACTCGCTATTGTTTGTGATGATTTTTTTGTGCCATCGATTAAAAAAATTTGCCATAGTAAGTTCAGTATAACCGCTTTAATCCATTTCCACCTTATTTTTATTTCAAGAAAGACTATCGTCAAGATCTAAGAAAATTTTTCATATAGCTAATACAGCTAAAACGTTGGAACTATTACATGGATTTAATTTTCAGAGATTAACGTAACAGAAGATGTCGCAGGAGCAACAATTATGGCAGCAGCTAGCTCTAGCCCAGAGTTGTTTATCAATATTGTAGGTACTTTTGTCACGGAAGGAGATTTGGGCGTCGGCACGATTGTTGGTTCTGCTGTTTTCAATATATTAGCTGTGCCTGCTTGTTGTGGTTTATTTGCAAATCAGGTGAGATCTTTTCCTTGTGTCTTACATAGACGGAACACACTATCGATTATGTATGAATCGAAAATAAAATCAAGTATATGAAAAAGGAAAACAAGAAAGAAACATGAATAAAGCAAATCTTTGTTCAGGTATTGAATCTGGAAGGGTGGCCTGTCACGCGAGATACTATCGCATACGCAATCACAGTTCTTTTGCTTATTTTAACTTTACGAGACGGTCGTATCGAATGGTACGAGGCATTGATTCTCGTTCTCTTGTATGTTTTGTACATTTTAGGTAAGTTTATGAAGTACTATTCAGGTAATTCCCCATCGTTACTTGATTCTTTCTATCGATAAGTGATAAAACCTTTTAATTTTAAGTTGAGAAACTAAATAAATATTTCGTTCCATTTTTACGAATCTTCATTGCTACTTTATAATTTCCACACAGACTGTTTGTATCTCTAATTAAATGAAACGGAAATGTTTATCGTTCTAGCAATGTGTTTCGATCGGAGTATACATCGATTTGTTCAATCTGTAACAAATACAAGAAAGAAGTACAAGAATCTTTCCGAATCAACTCCCCTACTTTCTAATGGTATTGTTTATATCGATTAATTTTTTGTTCAATTCAATTCTCTGAATTATACGTCGTTGAGTTTCATTTAAAAACACACGTCATCCGTTTGTTCTGTCAGACCTGGTTAAAAGCACGGATATTAATTTGTTGGAATCGGGCGGTGAAGATGAATCGCGTAAGTAACATAGATTGCATGAAAATATGTACAAGAATCTTTTGAGAAGCTTTAACCTCAATAAATATCTACCTATATTATTTTAGTTGATATCGTGGATATGAAGAATTGGCCAAATTCGACATGCGAACGGATTTGGTGGTTGATTACTTGGCCTATAAATTTTGTGCTCCTCATTACGATTCCTGACTGTAGAAGAAGCACATTGAAATCTTGGTACCCCTTTACTTTTGTCATGTGTATAATATGGATAGCAACTACTTCATACATAGTTGGATGGGTCATCACTGTAATTGGTACGTATCTTTGCAACAGTTATTGTTATCGTTCCCAGATATCTAAGTGCACTCGTTTTATTCTCGATATCGATTTAAAATGATCCTTATTTCAGGTGATACATTTAAGATTCCTGATTCGATAATGGGATTGACGTTTCTTGCGGCAGGAATGAGTGTACCGGAGGCTGTTTCTAGTGTTATCGTTGCGAATCAAGGTAATTTTCTTCATTTTACGCTTTCACTTATCGATACCTTGCTAATGGAAGAATCAACCGGTTAAAACGAATTTTCATTTAAACGCACCTCCAAAGTAACCGATTAACCTTTGGAGTGATTTTCTTGTGGTAATCGGTACATCAATCAAGAAATAATATATACGTAGCTAGCGAATAGCGGTCACGATAACGTAGCTATCGTGAAATATCACGATAACTATGTTATCGTAAGACGGTTAGGTTACGATAACGCACCGCGTGATATTATCACGATATTATTATCAAATTTACCTCATCTTAGAATCGCCTTATAATCAAACCACGTCGTTTTATTACGTATTTACCGTATTATAAATATTTTTAGTTTTTCTTTACGAGTAGCATTCATAAAGTACCTGTATTTCATAATTTTTTTCCTTTGTTTTTTCCTAATCTTTCTTTCTTATTTGGTATTGCTGATTCAAAATATGATTTTAGGGCACGGAGCTATGGGCATAAGTAATTCGATCGGTTCAAACGTATTCGATGTGTTACTTTGTCTCGGATTACCTTGGTTCCTGAAAGCAGCACTTTTTCCGAAAACACCTGGCGATCATTATGTAACGATTAATTCACAAGGTCTGGTTTACAATTCCATATCGTTATTTTCTACTCTCACCGTACTTTATTTGTCTCTTCTAATTGGCAAATTTAAATTGACTCGATCCATTGGAATAGTTTGCCTCATTATGTACGTAATTTTCTTGGTATTTGCTTCCATCCTCGAACTCAATATGTTCTTTGTGGTTAATTTACCAATATGTGTTCACTGATACTTTATACATATGTTTGTTAATCCACTGACAACCTATCTTTACTTACCAAGTTTTACAAAAGGATTCAGAACTTTGAATCAGGCTCTCCTTCTATCTCCTTCCGATATTTTGTTACGCACCATGAATCGTTGAAACATCAATTGAACATTGGTTTCACAATGAATGTATCGTGCTTGTCGCAAATAATTCAACTTTTAATTAGTTCATTATATTTTCCTGAATGTCTGTGCGCATTCCACTGTATTATTTTGTGATGCATATGTACTTATGAATTTGTAAATTTAATGAGTGTAATATATGAATGCCTATGTATGTATGTATATATGATATTTATATAGCTATTTCAACAATTTACAAACCATTTATATTTAGCATGAACGTTTTTCAAATAAATTTCTGTAGTATTGTACTTGTAGTTTAGCCAAGATACGAAAGAAAATTACAGAGATTTTTATAGTCCTCTGCTATACTTAACATATAATATATCTCATTACAAAGTAAGTTTCGATGGAAATGTATAGCTGTACGAATATGTCAGAGAGAGAAAAAGAACACAGTTATTTAGGTCATCCAAACAGATGCATTATTTCATTTGTTGTTTGTATATTTTTGCACTACATTATTCATTTTACAAGAATTTGCCTATCAAGAAAAAGAAAATACATATGTATGACATATTATAAAGGTGCAAAGTACAATGCTTTAAAGTTGACCGCAATTGGTAATTACAACCTTCTGGTGTGTTTTCCCACTTTGAGAGCCATAACCCTCAATTTTTTTTACTACACCCATACCATCAACTACAGAACCAAAAACTACATGCTTATTATCCAACCAAGCAGTCTTTATAGTAGTTAGAAAAAATTGTGAACCATTGGTGTTAGACCCAGAATTTGCCATAGACAATATGCCAGGTCCAGTGTGTTTCAATTCAAAATTTTCATCTTCAAATTTTTCCCCATAAATAGATTTTCCTCCTGTACCATTGTGATTAGTGAAATCACCACCTTGGCACATAAATTTGGGAATTACTCGGTGAAAGGTACTTCCTTTATATCCGAAACCTTTTTCTCCTGTACAAAGAGCGCGAAAATTTTCTGCTGTCTTTGGGACTACATCTGTTCGTAATTCCATCACGATACGACCCAATGGTTTATCATCAGCGGCTACATCAAAATATACTCGAGGCAAAACCATAACGATATTTGCAAAGCGTACTTTACTTTTTCACAACACCTCTTTCTCAGCAGGTGACATATAATAACCAACAATAATTAAGCATACGTTATTTTGTAATTCAACTTATGCTACTTTAATTTATTTAAGAAATAACTGAATCGAACAAAATCGTTTAGCAAAAATAACTAGGTTAGTTTCTTTCGCTTAGAAATATATATGATTAAAGTATGATCGACACGACATCTTCATTGTCACACTGTACCAGATGTGACCAGCCTAAACATGAACCACTTATATTTATGATATGTAGGTATATTCTATACATCAGCGGTTCTTAATCTTTTGCTTACCACCGATCTCTTTTAAATATATAACTTTTTGTTGTCGCGAACCCCCAAGACCTAATTTAAAATTCAAATTTAGAACGTGCCTTAAACATGTATATTCAAAACATTCATCAATTAGTCATCAAGAATTTATAAATTTGGAGAGGATAAATATTTTTTATTTCAACAATAAAAGGATAACTTATGTATGTAAAAACTTCGCTGGCCCCCGGAGGTTTGCAGGCTAATTGTTTTACATATTTGCTTATTTAAATCGTTTTACGTTTTAATAGATATTATCTGATATTACGGATAATATATATACATATATCGTATATGATCGTAATTGAGATCATTCGTTTTCTATGCATACTTGTATACTATTGTATACTTATCTTCTATATGTATATATTACAATATGGGCCATTTGATAAATAGAAACGCTTTATATTCGTTATAATTTCGATAAAACAATCTGTTATCAATGTGTGAAACAATTTTTAGCATTACAATTCTCTCTAATAACTTGTTCGATATTACTAATTCATTATTATAACAAATCATACTGCGAAAGCAGACAACGGTGTTATAGACGGGTAAAACGTTGCTATAGATGGCGGTTGCATACTGTATTCTTGAATTACTGTATCGTTAGCTTTCTATATTCGTTCGAAAAATTTGTGACAGTAAAGTGTGTTGTCGACGCCCAGTTACTCGTGAGTGTTTCGGTTAAATTTTGTGTATTTCCTTTCTTAATGCGATTTGCATTTTGCTATGGGTTAAATAGTGAAAAATGTCACTGCATATATTTGAGCATATATTCGAATGATAATTTTTTAAAGTAGAAGTCGATAGATTTGACAAAATACCAAAAATGGCGATCTGAAAAAACAATTATTTCATACAACATCTACGTATAATTGGATCGACTCGTTGAGAATTGGCAAACGTGCACCTTTCCGTCATCCCTGCATAATATTTCTTTCTATTCGCTTGACGGAAACGAATATCTTTGAAGTAACGTTTGGAACGTTCAACATATATTTCCTTTTACCTAGTAAAGTATACAATAGAACGTTAGGGGACATAATTGGACGTGACGGGATGTAATGAAACGTGACGAAAACCGACGGAATTGAGTAGGACTGGACTAGACCAGACATTGCAAAACCGAATGAGACGAAACTTTATGTTACTTTCGATGATAACCTCGTGTAAGAGAACTCGGTATATGTAAACGTATACGTTACCACTAATAACGTTTACACGTTTCTTTTGTATATAGAGATATCCCAGGGAAAGAGGAAAAATGCAGACAATTAAATGCGTTGTAGTTGGGGATGGTGCAGTAGGTAAAACTTGTCTGTTGATTTCATACACCACGAATAAGTTTCCATCCGAATATGTCCCAACAGTGTTTGATAATTATGCTGTGACTGTTATGATTGGCGGTGAACCATATACCTTAGGATTGTTCGATACAGCAGGTAATTATTAGTTTGCTCTATATATATTAAAATATATTTGTTTTTCTTTCATCTGTTTTGTTAACTATATGTGAGATAATTTATCGATTCTCAATCTTTGATTTAAAGGTCAGGAGGATTATGATCGGCTACGTCCCTTAAGTTATCCTCAAACTGATGTGTTTCTTGTTTGTTTTTCGGTTGTGTCACCATCGTCATTTGAAAACGTTAAAGAAAAGGTATATATGTGGATTTCATACTTATAGTATCGTTAATTGCATTTAGAAAAGCGTTTTCCCAGCTCAGTTAGAATTCTTGTATCAGTGGGTTCCAGAAATTACTCATCATTGTCAAAAGACTCCATTCTTACTGGTGGGTACTCAGATTGATTTACGAGACGATGCAGCGACTATAGAAAAACTTGCAAAAAATAAACAAAAGCCTATATCTGCGGAACAAGGTGAGAAACTTGCCAAAGAACTCAAAGCAGTAAAGTATGTGGAATGCAGTGCTCTTACACAGGTATGATTTTGTTTATAGTATATTTTCCCTTATAATTTATGACGTTTCCTCGATTCTTAACATATCGTTTCCTTGAATGTTTAGAAAGGTTTGAAAAATGTGTTCGACGAAGCTATTCTAGCAGCGTTAGAGCCTCCGGAACCAGTTAGAAGAAGACGATGTATCGTTTTGTAGAGAGCAACTAACATCGTTTTTAAAACCTATTAGCACTGTTCGGACGATGACTGCTGTATGAGTTTGTCATACAGTGCATACGAGAATACTTTCGACTAATGATAGTTCGTCTGATTATCTGTGCGATCTATCTTTCGTTTTCAAATCATTCGACGTACGCTCGATTCGAAGAAAAAATTCGATCCAGAAAAGGTGAAGACAAGCATTTTATGTATAAGAAATATCCATACATATACATGTATATTATGTGCGTACATGTGCATGTGTGTATGTGTATACACACACATATATATATGCATTCATGCATACATATACACTGAGTGCGTGTGCACAGACACACACACACACAGAGGCAGACACACCCATACCAATATTTATCCTTTCGTCGACTGGTTCATCGAAAAAAGATATTCTACGGTTGGTTTTTGCTTCAACCAATTCGAAGCAGCGAGCGAACATCGATGCTTCTTGGCAATCGCGTGGAAGGAACAATGTAATTATTGACAACTGTGAACATCTGCACGAATTTCGTATAAAAAATACTTGTAAAACATTCTTCTATTTAATATGTAAGACGTTTTTATTGATAACTTAGTAGTGTGAATTTTTTAATAAATCAGTTTAAAAAAAGATTATGATTGAAACATACGAGTACATCTTTTATAGTTTTTTGTTTACCTTTACGTCATTTTTACGTTCTTTAATGATTTAACTATTTTTTTTTTAACAATAGCGCTGGGATGCCTCCTTTTATCTCAGTTTTCGATACTTTCAAAATGATAAAACCTTTGACCTGTGGTTAAAGCTTTATTTACATACATTTTTTCACGATGATATATCATGGAATAATTAAGTAGTAAGTAAGAATAATTAAGTAAACTATATTACATGTAAAACCTGTTTCTAAGCTTGGCCATTTACCATAAAAGTTTGGTATCTAACTTTGGGTTAAAATTGATTACATTCGAATTCGAATGTTATCTTATTTTCTATTCTATCATGATTACTTAATCTCTATTAGGTCGCTATGATGTTGACTGCGTTATGCTGTCATCATACGTGTATTTTGATATACGCATACTAACATTTGTTGTCGACAAAAGGTTTATCATACGTTTTATGAAATAAGATGCATTTCTTTGTTTCTGTTACCATTTAAAAAATCAATGCATTACGCTCACGGAAAGGGTATCACAAAAGGTGCGGCATGCCTGCTATGTGTAGTCGTGTAGCGTACTTATGATTGGCTTGAGTTTCAGAAAAAGAAAGAAAGAGAGCAAAGTAATATTTTACGCAGAACGTGTTCATATGATTATTACTTACTTTTGGTCATTTTTTTGAACACTATTATTTTTTATTATGGTACAAACAATACGAAGTACAGAAATCTCTACTAATAAAGTGTAATCTATGATTTCAAAGTTATTTTCGTTGTATCACTTTTGACAGTGATAAATTCTTCTCGTGGATTAGTCTTTCTTTCGCAAATATAAAACGGATCAAAACACTAGATCGAAAGAAACGGAGTAACGAATACGGTACGAACGTAATTTATGAAAACCGATGTTTAACAATAGAAAGTCAAATGCATTCGATCACTTATCAATTTCATCATCGTTTTTACTGTTATGTTTTTATTTTTATCAGTCTAAAATACCGATATGTATTTAAAAGAAATAATGATGAAACAACGTAGCACGTTAAATATCAAGTTAGCTCAAGTGTACTAGCTGTGGCGTTTCTACTTGCATGGTTCGCACCTTTTCTTCTTTATTGTAAAATTTCTAATTAATTTATCAATTCCACCGCAAAAATTGAATTCAATTTGTTGAAAATAATTAGCGTCAGCTATACTTACATGTAGTATACATTATAGACGCCGTAAACGTCTTTCCCTTTGGTTTATGTTTATCGATATCCCTGTAAGTATTTCGCCGTGACTAGAATCGATTACAACGTACGTATAATCCTGCCTCGTGAGAAGCGATAAAACATAATTTATCTTTCGGAATTACAGAGGCCCTGAGTTGATCTTTTTGTTTCTTGTTCCTGCTATAGGTCGCATTAGATTCGATTTCGATTCAGTTGCATATGTGGCGAGTAAGGGCAGTTCGTCTTCACTTGCGTACCTTATCGTCCTACGTGAATATTTTTGATAATAGATGCATAATAAGTCGGTCAAAAATTATTCAAAAGAGATGAACACCTATGTTTTGGTATTGAAACGCGTATTTCAAACACGAATTTGAAAATTCGTTCATCATTTTGGGAAAAATCTCGCGAAAATATTCACAAAGATGTGGCTGTGTATTAAATATAACGATTGGTTTATGTCCTGCTGCTGCGTGTGCGTGTAGAATATTCAGACACGTGCAGACTTTTCACAGTAGATAGATTTAAACATTCATGGCATAGTATATTGAATTTTGCGCATGTGTTGGTAGAGCCTGGACACCATTTGAATTATGCGCAACATAAGAATTTGTTGTAAGCAGAATTCCAGATTGCGTAACGTCGTGGGATGGTGCGCTGGCTGCTCCTTCGGGAACTCCGCGTTCCATTGTTGTGTAGTTGCCAATTATCTGCTGTTGGTGTAATTTTGAAGGCGAACAAGGGATTTGTAAGGAAGATGACGAAGAACAAGACGACGAAGAGGAGGATGAAGAGGAAGAGAAGGAACAAGATGAAGAGGAGGAGGAGGAGGAAGAGGAGGACGAAGCAGAAGAAGACGAGGCCGATGCCGGGGACGATGAAGACGATGACGACGACAACAACGAGGAGGACAAGGCGCAGGAAGTCGAGGATGAGAAAACGGTAAGTGTGGACGGTGTTGAAGTTACAACATTGTTAGAAATGGACTGAATAGTTCCTGCGCGACATACGGCGTCGAAGTTGGCACTGCTACAATTTAGAGTATCGGAAATGTGATTCGGAAGAGTAAAATTCGAGGTCTGCAGAGGTGTTACAGGTGTAACAGTTGGTAGAGAAGAGGATGACGAGCACGAAGACGGTTGTGGCAATGAAGGAGAGAATGAGGTAGAATTAGAAGGTATGGAGATAGAAGCGGATGAGGACAAAATTGTTTGAGCCGATTGAAGATCGGATGAAGGTGTGAGAACTGTATGTCCCAAATGCAATTGGTAGAATCGATAAGATCCTTCGGTGGTTGCTATTCCGCTACCATTGAACGCAGCGCATCTCGATGGCGCTATTACAGTATAAGAGGACGAGGAGGAAGATGCTGCGGATGAGGCGGATATAGTGGATGGTAAACAATAAAAAGTAGGTTGATGATTGTGTCGATGATAGGGATGATGCTGATGTTGTGCGTGATGATGAATTTGTAATGAATGATTCGCTGTATGAGGAACCGAGGAAAAAGTGACACCGGAAATTCGAAAGTCATCTGGTTGCTGATGATGATGCAAATGAAGGTGCAAGGTTTGTTGGGTAGGCTGTAACGCGATTGGATTAGTGGACGAGATTGATGTGAACCGAGAATCAAAAAGAGGAGAGGAACCAGGAGGTATAGGATGACTAACCGAACCGGAGGAAAGTGGCGAAGCTTGATCAAGGTTTTGAGTAAGATTCGATATCGGCGATACCGAACGATTCCCTAAATGGAAATATCTAAATTGTTGTGGCGCTGGCGGTGGTTGCGGTTGCGTTTGTATTTGCGTTTGCAATCGATGATCGTTTTTATTAGTTCGAGGATACGGATACCTCTCGATGTGATTCGCGTAACTAGGAGAAGGATGCGATGGCAAGATTCGTTGGATATTCTGGTAAGTTGGATCGGATAATCCGTTGTACGGAACGAAATACATGGTACGGTAACACTTGCCATTAGCAGGAAGTCCGGCATATACGCTGGTAGGCACTATGTTACATCGATAATTGGTAGGAGTCGTTGCAATAGGTTCCCTTCGTCGAGTTTTTATGGAAGGACCGCCGCTCGTACAACTTCTACCAATACCAACGGGAGCGGTGTTGTTTATATCAGTCTGTTCGGCTCCGATTGCGATACCTCGCGTACTGTGCATATTCGCAACATTTAATTGTTCTTGAAAATACTGTTGATCGTTGTTCCTTGGATCTTGGTAAAAACGAAAGGTACTATCGTTTGTCGGTAATCGAGAATGTTGTCGCGTGAACAGATCGTCCGTGTAGGGCTCACGTTCTAACGAATTTTGGCCAGTCACGTTGGTATTCTCTACAATAGTCTGATAGATATCGTCAATTTGCTTCTGCATCGTATTTATTCTGTTAATCGTGTTCGCGTCTTGTTCGTCAGCAATCAAAGTACTAACGAACGAGTTCGGTGTAGAAACATCGATCATTTCATCATACAACGCAATCCGACTATCAACTTTAACGCAATTGTTTTCGTAATACGTCGGTAACGAGGGATGAAAATTCGTTTTGAGAATATTTGTGTTATCATTTTCCAGAATTGTCCGTTGATGAAACGAAACATTTTCATCCATGTTATCTTGCTGTTGTCGTTTAATACCGGTTACAGATGGTCTACGATTAAATCCGTAATCGTTTAATTCGTCATCGTCGTTGTCAATATTACCAATGTCTTTATTTCCACTATCATTATTGCCGTTACCGCTGTTGTTGTTGCTGTTATTATTGTTGTTATTGTAACAGCGACTAACTATGCGTTCTATTTCACTACTGCTACCGCCACCACCACCACCACCACTACCACCACCACCACCACCGCTGCTACCACTATTACCACCAGCACTACCATCACTACCACTATTACCACCAACACCACCACCACGTTCATGATTGACATTCTCATTGGATGGAAAACAAAGTTGGTGTCGATTATCATTTCCCTCGTTCTTTCCATCGACGATTCTATCAATTTTATCCTCAACGTTGTAACTATTGTTAGTATTAGTGACATTCATTGTCGGCTGATATTGATTTTCGACTTCGTTGTAACGTCGCTTTATTCTTTCGGTTCTGAATTTGTCTTGTTCTACAAATGCTAGCAATTCATCGGTTGTACTATCTCCTATATCGGGTCTGTTGTTGACACTCGTTGGTGTGCCTTTGGTAACGTCTGGTGGACCTACGTAATTTCGACCATCTTCACACAGCGCCGCTTCGATATCTTCTAAACTGTAAGGCGAAAATGCGTTGTAGCCTACAGTCGAAGCACGATTTTCGTTCACCATTATTCTAGAATTATACCGATAATAATCTTCTTGAGTATCCGTATTATTAACAGTTACACAGGACAATGGCGCCAGACTAGCTAGGAATTGTCTACGGCCATCGGAATTATTCGCTTTTAAGGAGTTTTTCGATTGCTGACCGTCTTTGACGCTATTGTTTTTTCCGTTGCTTCCAAGACCAAGATCTGGCAAGTTAGAATGAATGCTTTTTTTGTGTACAAACAAATCGGTCAATTTCTTATACGTCGACTGAGTATGTATGCCATCGGCAGTTGCAGTACTGGTAGTGGAAGGATTTTGCTTATAATAATTGGAGCCTGTAACCATTGTGGTCATAGTTGTGGTCGCCATTGCCGTGGTTATCACTGACGACAAGCTCGACGACGTAAGTATCGTCGTTGCCATTGCCGTAGTTGTTATTGTAGCGGCAGTGTTGGTGGTGATGGTCGTCGTGAGTGCTGCATCGGAAAATGCTGTAAATTTTGTAGCGACGTGTAGTGTTGTTGGTAACTCTGCTGCTATCGATGACATATCGGCATCGTGTCTCGATGACGGATCATGTATTGGTAATTCGGTATCGATTTCCGTACTTGTGAACAAATCTGTAACACCCTTGGTTGAATTTTCACAAACATCGTCTTCCTCTTGGTCCACGCAAGTAAGTTGACGTATTCGTTCCTCTAGCGACAAGTTTTTCGGAGGAAGAACTTTCTTTCGAGAACTCGTGCGATATTTATCGAGAAGACTTCTTCGAAGAGTATTCCTCTCGATCGTTCTCTTAATTGGATTCATTGAGTCGTTATTAAGAGAGCCGGTCTGATTTTCGCCAATTTTTGATCTCTTTGCGACATCGAGAAAACGTAAGTTTTCCGTGGTAACGAGAAATGTCGGGCTATCCTGTGGCTCGTCAAGAGTATGCGCCGAAGAAATCAATTTACCAAGAGGAGCCGGAGGCGGCGAAACGAATCTCGGGTTAGGAAATAACTGTCTAACCGCAGAATTTGGTTTAAGACTGTTGCCCGTTAAAGAAGAACTACCTAGTTTAAATATAAGGGAGAGCTCTTTTATATCCGATGGTGTTTGGTTTACGGCAAGTCGATTTTCGTTGTCCTGTTCTTCCGTATCGCTTATTTTGTTAGGCAAATCTGGCTGCGTATCATGATCATCGTTAGCATTGCGACAACAAACTTCTTCGTTACGTACGATACATTCGATCGAATCGTTCTCATCGGTTGTAGTATTCGTCGCCCGATTAACTGCTATTTCTGTGTCATGGGAAGCAACGTTCTTTTCAGAAACGTTCTTTTGGCTGGTTTTCTTTCCATGTTGCAGGTCGATATCTTCTTCCTCGCTAATTTCGCGTACAATACGTCTTTCGGTGACAGTTGTCATAGTTATGGTTTCCACGAGATACCGATGGCGAGATTCTAGAAAGGAAAAATGCTTTCGCGAATGTTTGCCATCAGAAAACGTTAATCATAATGCATATTTGCATTGAAAAATTAAGAAACATATAAATATACCACTAGTAGCTGCTTTTGGTAGATTCTCGTCCGTTTTCTGTACATGTCCGTTATTACTATCCATTACCTCGTGGTTGCATCGGGATTCTCCTTCGACCTCTGCACCTGTAAAAATACGATACGCCATCTTATTGGTTACTTCGATGTTCAATGACCGTCGGAACGTAGCCAAGCGTACAATTGACACGAATATCAACAAGTACGTGACAGATTTTATAGTATGTCGACGAGCAGTTTTAGTTAAGAATGTACACATTCTTTTTTCCCCGCATAGCACGAAAATGCCGGAATCACGGTACACTGTACTTCCGGCCGCTGCTGACAACCCGTACAATCAACGTTCACGAACATGAATAAGTGCGCAATTATTATTTACGTATTCGTTCCGTAAACGATTTTCTCCTCTTTCCTTTCTTTTTTTCCTCCTCTTTTCCTCTTTTCATTGGAAAGAACTTTGCTATTATATGTATGGAATTTGTTCGATACGGTTTTGTCATTCAACAAAAAAGTAAGAAACGTTAAGTACAAAATTTGCATTACACGAAACTGTGAAATTTCACATAGTGGGTCTATCGAAATAAAATAATCTATATAGGAAAAAGTAAAGAAAGTTATTCCTTACTCGAATTAGGAGGTATGTATTATTCATTACAATACATTTTGCATTATGGAGAAAAATGGTGTGAGAACGCGTGTGAATATCATACAAGAATATAACACCTAGCTCCTTTATGTTGGTTTATATTAATATTTATATTTCCTTTTGATTCAAGCTTGGTTGGGTATTATTGGGAAGTAAAAGAGGAAAGTTCGGTTCTTAATATATATATGTATATAATATATAAATGTACATATATTATATACACATATATATTCATAAAGAGTATGGCAAAAATAACAAGGAATGCCAGAAAATAGCTTTGTTAAGAAAATTAAACTTTAATATTCAAATCTATTAAAGAAAGAAGAATATTCATTAAGTTTAACCATATTACTCAGAAAATGAAGTTTATACCTTATTAAGACATCATAAAAAAGAATGACTAATGAAATATTAATTATTTTACGGTAATTGCAATTTTGTTTTAATTTGAGCATTTAATAATGAAACAAATTAAGAAATTTCTACTTCTACTATCACTAAAAATAAAAGAAAACACCTATTTCACAAATACTCACTTTTTTCTCAAGTATTTGTTGTGTATGACGCAACATGTCATAAAACGGATAGGAAAATTTTGTGTTTTGTCTCAATACATGTGAACATTCCCTGTTATTAATCAAACTATCAAATCTTTAACGCTATCTTATGGAGACATTTTGATTGTTATAATCATTGCGACTTGATACTTTTACAGTCTCAGTTTTCACAAGAAAAGAAAAAGAGAAAATATGTTATAAAATGAAAAATCACGAGAAACGGACGTTTCTCGTTGTTGTTTTCCCTTTACCTCTCACATTAGGATGGAACTCACCTGCCGTTCGTTGACAGTGAAGATAATTTAATGATGATCGTAAGCAACATTCTGCTACGTTAGACAGTTCTCCATTAGAATAAACATCTTTGTAACCTTCAGGTGGACTTAATGTTTCTTGTTGATGATCTTGACTTGCAAGTAACGGTGGCGATGATCTTTCTATCAATGGTTGCGATGGTGCTGGCGGTGGTGGTGGTGGTGGAGGTGGTGGTGGCGGCGGCGGTGGTAGTGGCGGCGGAGGAGGTGGTGACGGTGAAGACAACGTAGACGATGCGATCGTCAATGGCGGCGAAACAAATTCAGTCAGAATTCGTCTGTAACTCTCGACATTCTTTGCTCCATTGACTTTTTCGCGACTTTTGCTTTTGTCTCGTAGATCTGCTGAGTTTCTTACTTCTCTCACTACCTCTTCCCCTACATTCGATCTTCTCTCTTCCGTTTCCGCTATGGTCTTTGGCACTTGGATTCCTTTTTGTACTACATGCTCCTTTCTTCTTATTATGTCATCTTTAATTGCCTCCTCTACCATTAATTCCTCCTCTTCCTCTTCCTCTCCTTCTTCGATTTCTTCTTCATCTCCTTCCACTTCTATTTCATATTCTTCATCATCTTCATCTTCTACATGTAACTCGACACACTCGAATCCTTCGCGAGTACAATTTTCTTCTCTGAACGTGTTTTCGTGTATCATTTCTCCATCTCTCTCTATATCATGGTATCGATTGTTATCCGAAACACCGAAATGGAGATTCAACTCGGCTCGACATTCTTTACAGTTTCCCAAACGCATCAATTCATGTTCCTGACAACAACAATCACAGTCTTCTTCATAATCGGCACAACATTCTTCTTTTATCAATATTATATAATCAGCTGCAAAAAACTCGTTCAATTTTTCGTTGATTACAACCCGATTTTTCTGCGATCTTGTTTTAGATTGACCAGGTTTTTTTAACAAGGACTTGAGAATTTTCGCAGGCTGCTCTGCCGGAAGTTTGCTTCCGTGCTCCTTCATTATTGGGGCTTCTTTCTTCCCCCTCTGTGCTCACTATATATCTCTTTCCAATGTCTATGCCCGCGCAGTATTCCTTTCTCTATCTGTCGTCCACAGGTGTGCGTTACAACGTTATATTTCTCCTTTTTCCATCAATAATTACTATGTTGCGCGTCCTGGACGCAACAGTATTACTTTTGTCTTCTCAAATTAAATTCCAATTGCAGTTTCAGCTCCAGACTCCTGATGTATTTCGATATAATATTATGCATAATCGATTATCCGATACGATTGATAACCCGGTCCTATTAATTAATTAAGTATCATCGAGCAACCACGCCATACTCTTCTAAAGACGACTATTGTACCGTTTCTGTAAATTTGTTAATTCGACGACGCGTTAAGCGATAAACAATACCAGTCGGTTAATTGCACATAACCGACTCGTCACGATTCGTAATTGTGATACAGGCGAATATTGATTGAATTTTATTTAACATTGTAAACGGAAAGGAAATAAAAAGAAGAGTGAGAAGTGAAAATTACTCGTAAAATTGAAATCGATGCTCTCTATCCGTTTAAACCGTTGTTTTCCTGGTGTCTTGTCCCATCAATCGAAAATTATTCGACGTACTACGAATTATGTAATAGGAAAAGCTGAATCGGTAGCAATGAAAAAGCGAACGAACGAATGAACAAACATGCGAACGAGCGCGTGTGATTAGAATCATTCGATATCCCCTTTATTCCATAGCAGCGACAAGCAGCAAAAACCTTTCTGCGTGCAGCTCGGAGTTTTCATGCCTTGGTATTTCACTCGTTCGTGGGAACGATTAGTTCAAGCATTATCACCGGTCATTATTATGTTATATATATATTTATATTACATATATATAAATATTATTATTTCATTATTATATGTTACACTAAGACACCGGTATTGACACTCGTCGACGACGACGATGGTCGTGTTAACCGTACTGTCGTCGTCACTGTCGATGTTTTCGTCACGATCCTCGTTAGCGTTGCGTCGTTGCTTTCGTCATTGGCACCGTTTTCTTTTCCGAACGTTCAGTATTTCATTCGTTGTGCGCAAGCGAATGCTCGTTTCAGGTAACACTCGACCGTTTATCGATCTTGGACGGCGAACGTGGGCGCACTTCTAAACGATACAACGCACCACCGCCATAGTTCTCGTTGTAACTCGTACTTTCACCGTATATACGCGCACATACTTGCATATTTGTACATACGTACTATTTAATATTCAGCAATGCAACACAACCGAGGTATTACAGTCGAACAAATGAATTTCACGGCTGGTTAACGATCATTTCACTTCGTTTACCTATTGATGAAGTATTAAAGTGAAATTATATTACTGTACAAAATTGGTGAAACGTTTATATAATCAAGGTTATCTATCGAAGACTCGGTAAAGCTCCTGATATTTACGACGCGGCAACGACAACTCAGCGCAGCGCAACAATTCGAATCGTATACACCATAGCTACTCGTTCGAAACGAACGCCGATGCTAGCTGTCATCGGACCGTTTCGACCTCGAGAGGACACCACCTCACAACCGTTGCCTAGAGTAGATCATTAACGCGCACGATAACCGCGCATTGCGTCATAATATGTTTGAATTTGTTCCGCGCAATAGCAAACAGTAAACGAAGGATCGGTTGCGATAGAAAATGGGGATTTAGTATTATATTATTATTAATAGATATTAACAACTCTTCGCTTACCATCTTTCTCATAACGCGCGAGATAACATTAGGTACACGTAATATGAAACAAAGCGATCCTAACCCAAACCTACATTAATTATAACTTTGCAATGGTCTGAGCAAGATGTTTTAATTTTTTCGTTCCATTAATTTTATGTCTTTAACTTGCGATTTTCATTAATTTATTTATATTTATTCATTCATTTATTTCGTTATCCATTTTATTATTTCTCAATTGTTTATCTTATTTTATTTTGTCATTTACTTATTTTTTATTTATTTCTTCCGAGTATCTTTATATTATTTCTGCGAATTTTATAGTTATTCGCGTGGACTTGTATATTTTATGACAAAATATTTCTAAGATACTTTATAATATTTTCAAGTGATGATCGTGTATTGCCATGTAGTTAAAAATGCTAAAAAAAACTAGCGCGCGAATTTACAATAAAAAGATTCACAGAGATTTCGCAGTCGAATGCTTTGACCGCTTCATTCTTTATTTTCTGTAACAATCGTTTACTGTGTGTATAATAAAAACAGTATAATACTTACAGAAGAATATAATAAACTAAATGCGATCAAAAATTTAACACGAAGTACAGTTCTAACAACTAGACTAAAGGCTCTAACTCGAAACGCGGGTAGTTTTGAGGATGACAATATACTGTACACTGTACAGTTATTCTCATTAATATTCGGATACTCTTTACAATAGAATAACTTTTTTCAAATTGGAACAAACTTTTTTCAGTAGTTGGAAGAATTAGTTTACTAGGATTGGTACCTTTTCATCGTCATAAATCTACAAAACGTCGATATGCCTAATATTTAATTTTAATATTTTAATATTTTAAATTTTCATTACAGAGTCAGATAAGAATATATAAGAAGTGACTTTCACTATCTTTTCATAATTCTGATCAATTGCATCTTTAAAAAGCTTTTTTCATACATTATCTCGTAAACTAACTCTTCTAACTTCTTAAAAAAAAAAACTTACATCGCATGGTAGAATTTAAAAAAAAGTTGTGTTCTTTTTCAAGGAGTGTCGGAATATTAACGAGACTGACTGTAAATTTTTTATATTTATTACGCTTATTGTTAAGCAGATAGATTATGGTAAAGTTTTTTGCTTCAAATTATAATGTTTACGGAATATGTAGCGTGGCACTGGATAGTTAATCTCTAATTGTTCCTGTGGTGTATGTTGTGTATCGTATTACTCGTGTTTATAGTATAAGGTATCTCAAATACTACCTTATGATATAATGAATTATAATACAGTGTAATACAATATAATCATAATGTGATATGGTATAATGTAGAGTAGTATAATAATAATTAAAATAGAGTATAATATAATAATTAAAATATCACAAATACAATCTGTTTCTATTGTTCAGGTTACGTCCAACTGTTATATTTCCAACTCCTAAACTGGCGTTGAAGAGTTACTTATGCCATCGACAACGTACAGAATAGACGTGATATATGATATTCAATGCTTTTACGAGTTCAACGTTTTGAGAGTCATCTGACCTGCCCGTACCATTTTTGTATCGCATGCGATATTATCGATTCGTTATAGTAGTGGCGCCACAGACGGGATATAGAATAGACGTAATCACAGACAACGTATAGAATAAATGAGTATACAGCATAGATCTTGCATCTTATAGACTTCGTGCCCCATTTTCTGAAATATTGATCGTATAAAAAATTAGTGTTTCTTACGCCCCCTAGGATTTACAGTTTGGTGTGTAGAAATTATATTCAATTCAACTAATAAAATTGGTAAAGTTACAGACAAGTGTCCTAAAGTCATCACGAGTTCTGTTGTATCCGTATTCTGTTGAAATCTGTTGTATTTTTACCACATCTGATAGATTACACATAGTTACACGCTTTAATAATCCACTAAATAACACGTACTTTCCCAGAAAATGGAAAAAAGGTAAACATCACATCCCATCACAAAAAAAGATAAAGACGACTCCTTACCCTCAAACCTACGACCTATAAGTCCTTTACTCAACATAAGCAAATTATTCGAAATAGTCATAAACAACCCCCTAGTCTCCTTTTGCACAAAAAATCACGTAATTCCAGAAAATCAATTCGGCTTCCGACACAAACATTCCACACTCCACGCAATAAATAAATTAACGTCGAACATCTGTTGGACTCTCAACGCAAAGCAATGAGTAGCCGACTGCTTAATAGACCTCGTAAAAGCATTCGACACAATATGGATCTCAGGCCTTATATACAAAATAATTAAGAACAACTTTCCGAAATATCTAATCAAAATAGTCTGGAACATGATAACTAATAAATCCTTTGTAATGACCGATGGATCGCACACATCAAGCAAATAATTTTTTATAGAAAACGACTTACAACAAGGAACAGTAAACTCTACGCTGCTTTTCAATATTTACAATAACGACTTACTGAATCTCTTCAATCTTAATACATCCAACCATAAACGCTCTATAGCTTTCGCCGATGACTTACTCATCTATGTAACAGGTCGCAAAACCAAAATAATAAGAACGCAGCTCCAAGAATTCTTAGAAAAAATCAACGATTACTACCATATATGGAAATTAAAAATAAATGCGAGTAAATGCGAAACCATACTGTTTAGACCCAAATTCAGTGAATTCGACTCAGTAGAAAAAGAACATTATAAAAAATTTCAATTAAGAGAAAAAACAAATGAAAAGGAACTCGTACCCCACAAAAATTGTGTAAAAATTAAGCGTAAATATAGATGACAAATTAATCTTCAAACAGCACATCGAAATTCAACTTGCTAAAGCAAGTAAAGCGTTCTGGAAAGCAAGAAGATTATTCTACTCCAAACATCTGAACAGCAGTGTAAAAATCCTCTGTTACCAAACACTAATTAGACCGATCATAACTTATGGTTGTCCACTCTGGTATAACATACCAGCGTCGTTAATGAAAAAAATCTGGGTATTTGAAAGAAAATGCATCAGGGCTTGTCTGAGTACATACAGATTCAAACATAGTGACTTCAAAAAATACGTTAAAGACAAAAAGAATCTACGATTTAGCTACCATACAACGCATCGATTGTCACATCCTAAAACTGACAAGAAATCACTTCACTCAAGCTGCAACGATAAAAGAAAATAGCTTAATTTTCAGTTGTCTATTTCCAAACGAACTATACCATAATAATACACTCAAAGCAGGTCATATTCTCCCAGAAGTGTTCTTATATCTAGATGAAAAAATTACCTCCAAGATCAAAACAATATACCCATAATTTGCCACATAAAAAGAAAAATAGGAATTAAAACAATACTTTACGAAGAAAATTTAAATGGACAGACCATAGATACTAGGTGGAGATACAATATGGCTCTCCCGCAGAAAGACACAAAAAGCAAACACAGAAAAAACATAAAAAAGTATTGGTGGATATCAAAATCATAAAAAAAAGAGAGAGAGAGAACCGCAAAACGTCAGTAGCGTTCAATCTTTCTCCTTGTAAAATAAGTGTAAGTATTGTAAATATTGTAAATAAATCTAAATGACATCCCCCTTACCCTCCCCACCCCCTACTCCACCGTCCCCTCAGCCCCTTAGCCCCAAAGGAACCAAAAGTAGGCTACCAATCTGTCCTCTTTTGCGACAAAGTTTTCAGGACAGAAAAAAGAAGAAATGACAATATCGTATAAAAGTACCGTTTTTGAGCGGCTTAAATTAAATTACAAACTGTAATGTTAAAAATGTAAACTCAATACAAAATATGGTATGGCTACATCGTACCGTCGCGTAACGGTACTTTTGCCAAAACCACTTTCAAACAGAGATTCATTGTTTATTGTGAATACACATATGTAATTTATATTTTTCTCGGACAATAAACATTATATATACATATATATACATGGTTACACGTTAAACGAGAAACGATATATGTAATACGCATGTATTACATTTCGTTTTAGGATATTTAACAATTTGATGACAGCAGTTAAATTTTCATATGACATAAGTTCAATTATACATCAACTAAAAATGAATTTATCAACTTATATTTTCTGCTACAACATAACAACGAAAGTTTTATCAATTTCTAAGATCTTTTTTATACTTTATTTAAACACAATCTTGCCAAAACTACCTTTATTTATCCATATAATCATAATAGTTGTGTATGTAATATAAACCATAAAGCATCAATAATTTTATGAAGATTTGATGAAAAGAAAAAGTTCAAATATACGGTGTGGAACACGTAATTAGAACCACTTAGATTACTGCATAAATAACGACTTTAATGAAAAATGTTTCTGATAAAAATTGAATGGTTTCAAGGAGAACATAATTTGACATGATTAGTTTTTAGTAATTAGTTAGAAGTTCGTCTTCATCACCAATTTCGATGATTTCTGAATATGTCATCAAGGACAATTTTTCAAAACAACAATTTTTTCCTTTAGATGCGTGTAAACGCCGCTCGGTCCTAGATATTTCTGACATATTTGTAAAAAAGAACTGTCCTTATTAGACATTGAAACCCGCTCATATATGTGTATCTATGTGATGATGTGTGACACAGTCGCAAATATAGCCGACACGTTCACTACTTTGTCTGCCACTTGGTGATCTGTTTACACCCATCAGCCATCGATCTGCTTATTTTTATACCATAGTTTGCGAATCTGAATAAATAGCTACGAAAACCTTATTCACAACATACGCGAGGCTGTAAGAATATTATACTTCAATATAAATCTAGCTGTGGCAAAACAGATTTGATTCTTTGCTTGTCTGCATCTCTGAATTTGTCAATTATTCTCTATCTGTATTAAAGTTATAAAACGGTTAAGAAATGTAATCATAATGAAATTGTATGAATTCTAAATGTATGTAATAATTACGACCGACTGGTACACTTTTTAATTCAACAAAAAATAATTCACAACACGTAAGAGTTGCCGACACGTAAGGATTGAAAAATCTAACCCAATTTTAAATCCAACATATTGATGTATTCACTTTTAATTGAATTATAGCGGACATTTCTTGCAACCTCACATATATAATTGCGTAGGGGACCTTTAAGTTCGCTCAACCGTCGTTAGTATGCAGAAGATAAGCTGCCGGCGACCGGTAACCAATACTAACATATAACTATAACGGTACCGGCAGTTTTTTCACGAATATCTCGAGAACCAAGCGAGTTCACTCATTCTATGTATATGAAAAAGTTACCCAAAATATGAACTTCTATACATATCCAAAAATCATCGAAATCAGAAGGTAAGCAAAATAAAAATAATAAAAACATATTTCATTTCTAATGACCTTCTGAACTATTTTGTGAAAAAAATTATCACTTACAACTTCCCCGATTGTGGGTGTTTTGGGAACTAATTCGATTGAGCTAATGAGTGGGAGAGGGAGGAAGGGAGGGCGGGAGGGAGAGGGAGGGAGAGAGAGAGAGAGAGAAGGAGAGAAAGAGAGAGAATCCCCTGAATCGGTCCGAAACTACCGAGCTATCCGAAAACTGGTCAAAATATCATGCATTTTGTGCATACATGTATATGCCGAGCATTTCTATACATTGTATATTCCATTCTTCGCTATCTACATTGCATTTTGATTATCAACATGTAACTTTATCACCAGTTTGGCTTCATCAACTATATATTTTATATGTAGTAGCTCCATGCGGCAGTCTGCTATAACTATAAACTTGGCCTCCGTACTAGACAACACTACTACCGACTGCTTCCTCGAGTATCGACTTATGAGTCCCCCACAGAATTTTATTACATATCCGGACGTACGTTTCCTCGTCTCCGAATCCCCTGTATAATTTACAGCACAGGAAGCCATAAATATATAAGTAATATATATCTTTTTCTTTGTACCCTGCGAACACCGAAACATTCTTTTAGAATTCTTTATGTCTCCATTCAGTGATTTCTCCGTACTTCTACTATTGAGATCTATGGCATAATTCATATCGTATCGTATTTTGTTGATCAAATATACGAGACTCCCTATTGCTTCTAGAAAATTGAATAATCCTATCTTATTGTTAGGTATAATGATTCATTCACCTGCATCGGCGTAGTCGCTAGTTTTGCATTTTGCATTCCGTAAGTTTCAATACCTTCTCCGCGTAGTTCTTTTATAAGTCTTATTTCTTTTCCCTGTTTTCTGGATCTCCATACTCAGAAAGCTGGTTGGTTTTTCAATATTCATCTCAAACTCATGAGTCAATTTTTTCCATAATACTTTAATTTCTCTTAAATTTTCTTCCACTACAACTCTGTTATCTATATAAATAGCCAGGATTAAAGTATGTCACGAAGTGTTTAAAACAGCAAACGAAAACATTAAAATTTATAACTTTATAATAAGTTCATTTGCAGAATAGCAAGGAGCAAGGAGGTAATAATTACACATTTAATCGAATGTTGAATGACAATTGAAACTCTTTATTGATTTCCATGGTGCTTTTACACATATGGTTTATCAGGCAACTGGTATGTTTGGGAATTAATCGATTGGAGTGGGGCAGTTACTATGCTAGTCATGAATATGGGAATCTTACAACTGAATTTAAAATCATGTGGTCTGAACTGATTTGTAAATCATGGTTGCTGCGCTTAATAAAAAGGTTGTTCCTTTGCCAAAGGTGACGAGCGTATCTCTGGGAATATTTTCTCGGGGTTATTAATACTTATATCTATTATTCTGTTGTACCAGTAGGAATCGATTGATTTGTTAAATTTTTTGACTATTTTTGGGAGGATATGTAGGCAATGATTACAGATCTGTAAAAGGTGACTAGAATGATTCTGATCCTTTGATATATGATCCTTACGAATATGTTTTTATTTTAGAAATTACATATTTATCTATAGAATTATATGCTCCATTAATAATTTTTGGGATAGAAATTTCAATAACATCACGGATGTGTTTATTGATTTCTCCTAGGTATGAGTCAATTTCGGGAACCGATAATTTATGGTTATTTAGTGTTAAATAGGGGAAATTTCATGAAAGATGTTCTCGATATAGTTACAAGCCACATTTACTAAAATCATAGTGAATTGATTTATTAAGAAGAATAAGTCCTATAAGAACTTGGCTAGTATCTTTGATTGAAATGAAAAATAACAATATTTTACTCTCATATCAACTATCATTAAATCTATAACAGAGTTAGATTTTTGGTAAGAAGGTTGAGATCAATTATAAAATTGGATTCTATATTGAATTTATCTATCCAAAATCCATCTATATAGGGTCTTTTCCACGGTTGTTATTAATATTGTTGACCCGGGTATACGTTTAGCATTATGGTCTCCCGCAAATAAATAGAAAGCATTAAGGCTACCATACTCAGATTATATTTGCAAAATCATGTTTACACGATAGCAACTGTCAAAGTGTTAAAATCTGATAAGTTTAATTTTGAAAATAAAATATCCAGCTGTTCATTGAATTTTGCTTTAAAGATGCATATATGGATATAATAAAGAAATTACTATCTATCTTTCTGTGCTTTAATTTTAATTATTATGAATTTGATATGACTGCTATATGGAATTACTGGTACAATATGTATATTGGAAATTGATTTATGGATCAGTATACCCGTTTCACCACTGAGCTTTGTGCCAGATCTACACTCTCTTATGAATTTATGATTCTGAAAATACATTTTTTGACAATTTCTCAAAATTGGTGTCTCCGATAAAAGAACTACATCACAGGAACTACTTCTTAAGTGAAAACATTACTTATAAATCATATCTTTTGTTATTTGATATCGACGACTTTACATTTATCTGTATTATTTTAGTTATATTATTTAATCGTAATGAATTACTTATAATTCTGTAATAGTAATGTGTCATTATGAGAGTAAAGAACCTGAGATGAATCATCTTCGAATATTTCCTTGACCTAACACATAGTAGACCTTCCTTAAACATTAGGGTAAAATAGAACGTTTAAACTTACATACATAAATATACACGTATATAATATGTATATATGTGTTTATAAGAAGTGTTCAAAGACGGGGCACTTGCGAGAAGCTCTTGCATGAAATCATACCGATGGTCCTCTGGTGGACGAGTAGGAAGTAAAGTTCAAAATGAAACACCGATCAATGAATGGCGACAGTGTGCATGCCTGATTAGACAAAAACTGGAGGAGCTTCTATGCAGCGTACTGTTTCTATTCTTATATCGCATTTACTTACTTCATAACATATGACTCGTGTACTTTATCTTTATATGTATCTTTATGAATAAAATCGTTGAAACCAACTTTACACAATTATACTAACAGCAAATTCACGCGATAACGTAACAGATGAAACCATAACCATGGCTTATACAAAAATATCTAAAGTTAAAGAAGATGATGTGCTTGAATGTTTCCTTTATCCAAAAATTTGTTACACAAAACCTTCAATAACTATAACAGAGGAAATTCTCTTACAAGAAATTACAAAATTCAATGAAGTAATTGCACCGTATATTGAAGGTTATATTTGGCATAACGATAATTTAATTTTTCATCCTAGAACAAAAGAAGCATTATTATTGGAAAAGCTTATTGAAAATTCTACAACTGTAGGAGGTAAAACGTTTTAATAACTTATTTAAAATATATGATTATTATAATAAATGTGCATGATTATAATAAATGTATATCATTATTTTTCATTCCTGCAGAATGTAATATATTGCCGCACATTTATATACGCTTACGTTTTGATGAAGATATAAGTGATGAATGGTTTGTGGTCTTTCTGATATTTAAACTTACCCAGGCTTTTAATGGATTAATTGCTAAAGTTATAGATTCTGACGGTGAATTTCTTTTAATTGAAGCTGCAAATGTTTTGCCCCCATGGGCTAATCCTGAAACATGTGAAAACCATGTATTTGTATATAATGGTGAATTGCACATTATTCGCGAAAAACATAAAACATGGTTGGATTTGTTAAATAATCTTTGGGAGAAACCATATTTTTACAGAGCTTCGGAGAAAGTACAAGATGTCTTAAAAAGACGAATTAATATTTATCCTAGTGAGATTGAAAAAAGACATCACAAGGCTCGGGTCTTTTTACCTGAGAAAGCAGTTTCAATACTTCGACAAGAACCAAGACTGATTGCATTAATTATTCGAACAATTTGCCACTCTGATCCACTTGAAAGAAAAGTAAAAGTTTAACATTATATAAACTTGTGTACAACTATAATTTGGCTTATTTCATAAATTTTTATGTATTGTAGGTTTGTCGTGCTATGAAATATTTTCCTCCTGAACAACGTATTATGGTTAATGTAAAAATGACTAAATGTTTGTATGCAATGGCAAATCATTGTCGATATACAGGAGACCCGAGGACAGGCTGGAATATACCCCCAATAACTTATTCAAAGTATAATGCTCATGTACTTGGAATTAAAATAGCATGTGGTTTAGAAATGTTAATTGCTCGTGCAAATGAAGAACTTAGAAGGAGAGAAAAAAGATCAGTTAATAATTCTGAGAAATTAAAAGCAAATGAAGATGTTTTAAATACATATTTAAGCCGTTTAGAAGTTAATGGCTATTTTAAAAATCTTTTAAAAGGTAGCGAAGAATATGAAAAACTTTTGAATGCAGCAAAAGATTATTACTTCAAATACTTTAATCTATATAATTCTATTACCGACATTAATAAAAGTGATGCTGAAAAGGTTTTAGAAGCATGGGAAAACATACAGTCCAATGATGTTGAATTACATGGTAATTTTTTGAAATTAATATTTCATTTATTACTCAGTATTTAATTATTACTTCATATTATACTTAATACATAGCACAAGATGAAGCTGCATTAAGTCCTGCAGATAGTGATAGTTGGTTAAATGTAGATCCAATACAGTTAGAAACATTTTTGAACGAAAAATGGGGAAATACTAAAAGCAAGAAACATAAACAAGAATCATTAAGTCTTAAAGAAAAAGTGCAGATGTTCTTAAATCAAAATAGTGATATTGATGGTGTACAATTTTTAGAGTATGTTACACTTGTTAAAATTTTAATAATATTACAAAGTGTGTATGTGTAATCTATATATTTCTTTGTTTTCAGAGATCTTTCAACAGAAGTTGATGTAATGTATGATCCAGAGGACAATGGAAAAGTTGAATTCGATGCAGACATATTTGATAGTACATTACGAGGAATATTAGATTTAGCTGTTCCAGGAAATGAAGGAGAATTTGAAGGAAGTTCAGAGGGATCCTTGGGTGAAGATGATGAAGATAAAAGAAATGAAATGGACAAATATATGCGATTGTTAAATTCAGAAATACAGTCTCAAATAGAAAAAGATGAAGACTCTGAGACAAATAAAAGCTCTGATGTTATAGAAGATAATTTATTAAAAAGTATTACAGAAGAAGCAGGTGGTTCAGGTCCAGCTGGAAATATAATAGGTAGACCTGCTCGACAACTTCTGCATTTACAATTACAATCACCCACTACAGTACCTCCTGATTTACAAAGTTAATAATTTTATCTAGGTATTAATATTTACTTAAACATGTTAATGATTGTTAATAGATTGAAATTCTTGCTAGCCATTTTATGCAAAATATGTATTTATTATTTTGAAAGCAGATGAAATTTAAGATCAATAGCACGTTTATCGTTGACAACAAGAAAGTAACTTTATACATAGATGTAGTGTTACAAACTCACAATTTTTTTAATATTTTTTCAACTGTTATAAAATATTTATATTTTATACTTGATTTTTCGTTTTTTTCAGTCTTTATTATGCAAAAGTATGTTTAATTACAATATTAAATGAAATACATGAATGTATATATCTATGTGTGTACATGTATATACATATTAAAATATCATTATACTTTACTCTAAAATATTCCGAAGCCTGCCAGTTATAACAAAGGTCATTAATTATTTAAATGATGGATTTAACCACTTTGGAATTTTACTTCCTTTTTCAATTACGGATTCATTATTTGTTGGTGTATTAAATGTCAATCTACTATTTGTATCATTATTTATATTCTCATCTTTATTTAGCATTGATTTCCTAAAAAAATAATATAGTACATTAAACAGTACTTATACATGTAGAATTATGACAAGGAGTCAGTACTTATAAACGTCACTTACCTAACATTAGCTACTTGCAGTTCAACTTTCTTAGGATCTGTAAACTTTTCTTTTACATCCAATTTAAGAGCTGATGATCCAGAATAATAAACAATAGCACAAGGAACTAAATTTTCATTAACTAAGCGAGAATTAGGGTTCAAACTACGTTTCGGTGGCGTAGTAACTATTCAATAAGAAAAATATGTATTACTAACTATAATAAACATATACTTTCGGGATGTATAATATGTTACATAATGTAAATCTATAATAAGATTATTGTACTTATTAGCTAATTATATTACAAGATGAATTTAAAAATTACTGTGAACTAAGTTCTTCTGAATTCATAAACAAAATTTTTTTGTAAAATGTTACGTTGTCTAAGGCTTTTCTAAAAATTTTTTCTTTTTTAATTTTTATATAACAAAAAATATATAAAAATATTGTAATAAAAGGATATATTTATATGCTTTTGAAATATTGCTTTTACTTACAAATTATGAAGTCACTATTTGCATCAATCAAATAGCATTTTATAAAATCTTTGATTGCTTGAACAGTTTCCATTGGTTGAAATAAACCCTGCAGAACAAATTGATCTGGAAATTGTATACGGATAATTGTATAATGATATTTATTTAATTGATTTAATATTCGCTTTTCTTGATTGGATTGTCGTTGAATATTTGTTAGGAGAGGTGCTTCTTCTAATTCTTCTCTATAACGTTTAGCATCTCTTAATAATATTTTTGCATCATCAACTGTTAGATCATAAAAATCATCTGGTAATTCATCTCTAAATTTTCGTTGAATTGTAGTTTGATCGAATACCAAAGCATTTCTTTCACCTAACTGCAATAAGAAAAGAGAGAGAGAGAAAGGTTGTATGTTTAACACAATAAGTACTCGAATTTTAATATACATAAATCTTACGAATTCTATATTATTCAAATCATCTGTTTCATGTTTGTTGCATGGCTGCAATAAAATTTGGTTTTCAGTATAGTTATCTGTACTAGTGGATGGTATTATATTATTTTCATATTCTCTTTTCAATATTTTTCTCTCTTCATTCTGAGAACATGTTTTTAATTCTCTTAATTTCTGTGTTTGCTTTCCTGTAGAAATCATACATTCTGATGTTTCATTAGTATCTGTAATTAATGAATATTCATTTCCAGAACCTCTTTTATGTATATTGAAGTTTTCAGCAATCTCAACTGTTTTTGATGTTGTCAAAGCAATATTACCTATGCCTTGAGGTCGTTTTTGTATTAATCGTAATACAGCTTTACCATTGACGAGTCCTAATGACTTCAGAGTAGTATTTTTTAAAGCTTCTAATCCAGAAATCTGTAAAAATCATAGCATAATATAAAACGGATTTTATACATCTTAAATTTTATCTCAATTTCATAATTACATAAAACTTCTTAATAGACTCTGATATTCTACAATATTTTCTGTAATATTATTACACATTTAATATTATAGAGCATAAACAGTAAAGTAAAATGCTATGCATTACATATTAAAAAATTTATATAAATGTACAATTTATTTAATTTTGTTTTTCATGATGTATACAAAAAGTGAATGAATCCACACAGGTTTTAATAAAATATATATTTAGTAGTAGATCAGATTTTTTAATTAAGTAATAGAAAAAATACCAATTTTATGTAAAACTACCATTTTAAGCAACGAATTCAATAAATTCTAAATCTATGTCTGAGTCCTTACAGCACAACAAACTACTTCAGAAGAGTTGATATATGTACATGAATTGCTTATTTAAATAATTGTAAATACAATAACAAAGTTCACTAACATTAAAATCAATGTGCTTCTTAATATGTAAAGATCATTGTAACATAAAAATAAATTTAAATAAACAATATATTTATATATATATAGAAATATTTCTAATTACTGTTTAACATAAAATTTATTATTAAAATAATAATATTAACAATAAAATGATATACTCATACCTCACGATGCATGTAAATCAAAATAATTTTTTCCAAATCTTCATTAAAATTTACATGTTTTAAAATTTCAGCTAATGTTACATTAGGTGTAAATTCACTCATTAATCTTTCCCCATTTTCTAACTGTATACCTATTGTGACATTGGAAATGGAACGTATTTTTGTACAAGGTACCATTTCTAATTGTGCATTATTTGCTAATCCGGCAAATCGTAATATAGCATTAGGGTCTAATACATGATTAAAATGTCTGTAAAAATGAAATATATTCAATTAAAGTATATGTTTTTATAACATATAATGACTTCTTTTTATGATAAGACCTACTTAAGGTCATAAGAATCTACATTGTATCCATGCTTTTGACACACCTCTTCCAGTATCTATGAGAAAAATATTTTACTTAACATTAACATAACGAAATATTTATCAAAATAATTTTTTAATATTTTTACTGCTTACTTGTAGTATTGTCGTATTTGGAGTTACTCCAATATTTTGTCGACGACCGTTTGGCACAAGTACTATGACGTTTTTATTTGTAGCCATAATTGTTAATTGTTTGTGATAACCGCTTTAATCATACATTTATAATAAACATTTAAAATACAACATAAGGCATCAAAGCAGATCACATTACATGTAACTAACAACACAATAAGACAGAAGAATTCAAATACTCTTTATATCTATACCTAAAAAGAATGTTGAATGCTATAGATGTTCCTTAATGTTTTATATTTAAATACTAAAAATGACAAGTTAAATGGTGTAACAATATATTTGCATATCTTTTTATAAAAAAAGCCAAGCATCGAATATTTTACTATGTAAAAATATTTTTTATAGAAACTTGCATAAATTATATAACATCTTATAGTTAGTTATTCATTTCTCTTTTAAAAATCTATGATATACAAATTTGCACAGCCTAACCGACGATCACGATGTATACAACCGTGATAAAGCAGAGTATAAACCTTTACTTTTGGTGAGGGAAGGAGAGGGATCATCTCCAGGAAGCGGGGAAGATGGTCATGTGGTAATTTAATGGTGGTCGTATTAGTTATTGGTTCGAACATAAATGCGTAAAATTTCCAGAAATTCAAAATTCACATCTCACTTCAATTTGTTTGCAATTATAAATGGTTAAAAGTTAAAATCTATGGGTATGAAAAATTTAATCATAAAATGTTAATTTAATTATCTAAATATTGATAATTCATTTTTTAATAAATTGTGCAATTGCTAATATCTTCTTCATAGTAAGAGTAGAATGCATTATCAATAATTTTCATAACAAAATTTCTTCAAACCTTAAATAACTAGTTTATTAAATATAGTTCACATACTTGCTGAATTATCGATACTTCCTTTGGCAATATGACAATCTTATTTTAATATATCTATGATATTGATAGAAATGATTATCGAGAGGATTTTGTTACAATACGTGACATAAAATTATTGCCGTTCTCTATTGCAATTTAGTGATTTTCAATGCGTAAGATCTAAAAATGCAAGTTTTGGTTTTAGGAATCCAGCAGTTTAAATCTTATGCGTATGTAGTGATTTATGTTCTGTTTATGTTTATGTTCTCTTTTGTTGTCAAGAGATGGCGTTTACAGGGGCTAGGTGACTCCATATTACCAGAGAAGAAGTGAGAGTGTTCACGCCCATAGTTTTCAGTTTAATTAATAAAATGCTGAGTTTAACTGACATTGGTATATATAGGAACTTATAAAATTAAGGATCTGCCCTGTTTGGTCGGAGTTTAGCATATACAAGAACCTATGTATTTAAGCTTAAAATTAGGGATCTGCCCTGTTTGATTGCACAGAGACAAGAACGTATTGAGTTCTACGCTACAAGAATCTATTTAATTGTACGGTTCTACGATTCTACCTTTCGAGATAGACAAGTATGAGAATGACAAAATCGCACAATAATGAAACTAATTATAAGTTACCTAAGAAAGAGAAATTAATTGTTTAATATATTTTTTTAGAGAAGAAAGGGGAAGATTCCCTTTCAAACGATTATGGATTAGTGGAATGATGCAATAATTTTAATATTTTTTCATTTAGATCTAAAACTAATCTAGAACTTGGCAATTGGCATGTCAATTGTATTGACATGAATATTTTCTCACCGTCACATGGAATTCATATTGTTTTTCCTCAGTACGCTGGTTTATGAGGTCATTTATTGTTAAATATTTACTTGTAAAATGTTATAAATACTTTTGTGGTATTTCCTGATAGTACTCATATGAATAGAGAAGAATAAAAACGACATGTAGAAATTTTTAATCTAGAAATCCATTAGTTTTTAAAGTTTGGTACCTTTGGCCTTCTGCATAGCTTACTTTAACGTGATAGCCATTTAAACGGTAAATTTTATTATTTACTTAAACACATATTGTATTGAGAATAACGGGATCTCGCTTTATTATCGATATATGATTGAATTTGTCAAATAACATTTTGAATAAAGATTATATACGTTGTTCAACCAATATTAGTTATGCTTTTCTATCTTCATAAGACAATATCCAGTTACTCTCATAGTATCAACAAAGACGAACAACGTATAAGATAAAAAGAATAATGCGGAATAAGTTGACTAATTTAATAAAAAATACCAAACTTTAACAATGGACAATTTTTAAACCAATGCAATGGATTCCTGGACTTCAAACCGTAATTCCCAGACGCAAAATCTTTATATCTTGTTTCCATTTATCAAATTCAGGAAACATTATATAATTGTTTGAAAAGATTCTTTGCATAATTGCACACTCGTGCAATCGTTACTATTACGAAGGGGTTATGTTCCCCTGACGCACTGAGAAGCTCAATGGACCGCCGTGGTCGAGTGCTGTAACATGATCCAGTATCAGATATCGCTGAGACAATGTATCTAGGTACTAATTTAAAAGTGAAACTTTTTATTTTTGACTTTTTAAAATTATATTTTTACTTACGTATTTGTGAGACCTGTAAGTGTGTTCTGAATATAAAAGGTCATACCAAGGAGCTCCCTTGTTTTCTCGGAATTCATTTAACTATAAAAAGTTTAGTTCAATTATATGATAAATTCCCTCATTTTGAATTAATAACAGGTCTTCGTAATCAGCATTCTGCGGAACACATAATCATTTCAAAGTTCGTGGAAGGGAGGGCGAGGGAAGTTCTATCCAAATACAAATTGCATTTAGGTGAAATTGTAGAAGCGTATACTCGTGAAAAAGTATCCTGACTGGTTTAATCAAGAAAATCCATGCTACGAACTTGCTGCAACATAATAATTGTATTAAGATCGAAAACAAGTTCGCAATTGCTACAAAAAATAAAAATTACAAGTTATTAAAAACTTATAAATGTTTGGAAAAAAATATAAATAGTAGTATTTTTTATATTTTATGTAACTGTTTTTCAATTGAAAGTTATATTTTTTATTATATTTCTTTTCTATTACGAGGTCATAACTTTTAAACAAAATTGCAGAAATATTTCCGATATTGTTAATATTGTTACTATTTGTTATTAAGTGATACATATAATACTTCAGTTATTCGTCTCGATAGTCACAGCACATCATATTTCACAGCTTGATGAATTATATAAATAAAGTAAGATTACAGTAATTATTATTTAAGATTACTTATTGTATTTTCGCAAAGATGTATTCAAATGAAATTTTTGTTCAGCCATCGGATATTTTCTACTTCCTTGTTCGTATTGAGTCATGTTTCTCATGCATTTTATAAATGTCAAATAAGACATTTTTTTACTATATCTCTATTTTACTTGTGCTATTTAAAGACAAGTACTATTTTTTCTAGATGGGGACAATATTGATTGCCTTTTCATTGATGTCTTTTGATAACTAATATATTTATTAAGGTTCATAAGCCTTAAGGAATTGAAACAAAATCCGACTTGCGCTCGAATCGCACGGATTGTGGTCTCGAGTGCGTAGCGACTGGATATGGCACTGAGCGAGTGTAACAACGTAGCCGCTGTTGATCATTGCAATTATCAGACGATCCTTCCTTCGATCTTCTTTTTTTTTCTCTTTCTTTTCCTTCTTCTCTTTCGAGTCGTCGAGCAAGCAACACGCGCTTATCGTCTTTGTCCATCGCTAATTATAATTATTTTACCGCTACATCGCCTTCCAGATTCAGCTATTATAGCTTCCGTGCCTATCGCGATTATTATTATGTCCGGAGTGTTTAATAGAGTGTCAATAATTGTTAATAAGGGACTTTCCTTGTCTTTTTCTCGTCAGGATAGTCTCAGCTATTCAATTTAATCGTCTCGTCTGTAACAATAAATAATAATTGTTGAAATTATAATGAACACAAATTCATTTTAATTAGTAAAATTGAATGTTAAATTTATGCTTCACCTCGCTTCTATCTTTACAATAAATACATTTGGCCAAATAATTAATAAAAAATACACATTAAATACAACGCGTCATTAAAATTTTTATTATTATTTTTCAGATTATCGTATACATATGTTAGTGGCAATTTTCGAGAAGATATAATGACAGATAGCCGCCGCAATTTATCCCCGCCATAAATTATGACTGAACTGAGAGCTCTATATGAACCTCAGTAAGCTGCTAGAGTGAATATTTGGCAAGTTAATAGCTGACGGTTCAAAGTCGCCGAGTTATGAGATATCGATTATGTGACTGTTTAGAGGATGCGTGAGATAGTTTACTCATGACAAACGACCCGACTGTGCATTGCTAAAAGATAGAGACATTATTCGAAAATGGGCTAGCCACGGAACAGGAAAGGCAGTGATATCCTTTGATAAGCGAACTGTGAAAGATTGCACGGCACTTACCTTAGTACCTTGGCGAATTATAGATCTCAAGTATTCTAAAAATATGACTATCTTTATAACATCAAAAACGGGATTAGTGAGCCTAACGTGCAAACTTGCGATACTCGTGACAGTGCTGTGATTTAATTCATTCCGTGGATTCATTTATCGCGTACTTGTGTTAAACAAATCGAAATGGAAAATTCGCCGGTTACGTAACCAAGTCGAGGATCTGGTGTGTCGTATCCTGGATTGCATTGGGAATGACACAGCAGCAGAGTACTCGAGGGCTGTATTAGCCATCGCGGCTTTGTCACCTGTGGTTGCGTTGCCAGAATTCAACGAGGAGGATATCGGCGATGTCACGAATACGTGATGCGACTGGATCCAGAAATTAACGGGAAGCGTACCGCATCAATGCTTGGAATGCGCGCTTACCCATGTGCTTTCAGGTTCCGCAAAAAGTGATATCGCGGGTGGCAAGCCCGTCCTTGCACTTAGGAGAAATTTCGGGAGGACCTTTGCACGATATTCATGTTGGAAAGGAAGTTATACCATCGAATGATGCATGCACTACAGTGTACTAATGATACTGCGAGGAGCTACGTTAATTGTATCCGTATCAAACCCAAATATTTGAAGCAGACCAAAGTCACTTTTACAGAAGCGAAAATAACGGAATTAGTGATAATTAAAAATATTATGCGCGAGGTATGAGTTGACAGCAGAGCTCTTAATCAGAATCGTCGAATTGGAGAAAGTTAGTATGCAGAACGAAGACAATCACCAGACGGAAAAGGCACGATCGCAACAAGAATGGAAGCAATGTTACATATGCGATGACGGCGTATACAATGAGCCAGTGCTCGAAAAGGCGACGCGATGATCGAAGTCGCAACCCACAGAAGCCTTCGGCGCTAGCAACGAAAGGTGTTCCTACCTTGCACTTATTGCTCTAAAACTGCTTGACGATATTTGGCCGATTGGCGAAAACAGATGTTATATACATCTGTATGAGTGCGTTTGTGTGCTCAAGCTTAAACCGTGCAAAACTGAGATAGTGCAAAAACTGCTTAGGCACGAGTTCGCCGACCGACAGTAAGTAACAAAAACGCGTGAGCCCGCTGAAAATAGATAAGTTGCCGATTAAAGAAATGAATTTGATCACTACATAAAAGGAATTTATGTCGATTCTTCCCCGATACTAGTTAGATTCTCCGGACAGAGATCGTATTTGTAACGTCCGACGGCTACTATGAATTCTTGTGCATGGCCTACGGTCTCGCTAACACACTGGCTGTATTTCAACGAGCGATCAACACCGCCTTAGGAAATCTAAAAAGTAAGATAGCTTTAGTATATTTAGACGATATACTAATCTCGTTAGAAACAATAGAGGAAAAATTCGAGCATTTAAAGCAGGTTTTGCATGCATTCGATATAGTGGGGTTCTTACTAAATTTGAAAAAATATGTTTTTTTTTAAAACTACATCGAATATTTGGGGAGGGAGATATCGACTGAGAGTATTAGACCTGGAGCAGGGAAGGCGCGGTCCTCTGCAACGTGAAACAGGTGCGACAATTCATGGGCTTTGCAAGCTATTTTTGTAAGTTTATATCTGTATTCGCTATATAAACAGTAATTCCTTCTACTCAAATATTCCATGTCGCGATTGTCGATATGCTGTTATGGATTTTAATGAGTAGCCAGCTCGTGTAAGGCGTGCAGGAATATTTTGGTCGATTTTTAATTGTCAATAACTGAAAAACAAAGTCGAAAGCGCAAATTTTTTATTCCTTATTGTTACCCTATTTCGGCTTCAAGAATCACTCCTTAAGTTTGTGTATACCTGTAGCCGAACACCTTGTATGTAGTCGGCGGTTGGACTTAGCTTTGAGATATTCACAAAAGACTACCAATGTTACTATAGTGTATTTCTGCCCATAGTTGTGCGTCTGTGACAACGTATGCGTCAATATTAGCTGCCGGCTCCCGGCCGCTTACCTTCCGTTTATAGACGAGGGTTGTGTGAACTGAAGGCTGCGTGCGCAAGTGCATAAGCGAGACTGTAAGAAATGTCTGTTATATCATATAACGAGATTTAGAAGATTAGAAGAGGATATAATCCAATGCATCGGGTTAGATTTTTCAATCTGGTTGCCGCGAGGCGGCTGGTTACACTTGCATAAAATAATAAAAAATTAATCATAAAAATAGAAGGCGAATAAATAATTGACATTATTTTACCAATAATAATAATTCTTATCAGTTTACGTAAGCGTTGCCAACCGCCTGGCGGTGGTCGGATTGAAAATATTAGCCTGAACAATACAAACTCAATACATTGATGATATTCATTTTTTATTGAATTATAACATATATTTCTTATAGCCGCGTATATGTACGTTGTGTACGAACCTTCATTTCGGATACCCAAGCTCGCCCCATCTTCGTTTGTATATATAAACGAATAATTTCGATCAAGTCATTTTATTTGGTCACACGATTCTATATAGAATCCTCTGTACTAATAGCGACAGTTCTTTGCAAATATCTCCGAAACTAAGGTTTACCATCGGTTATATGAAAAAATTATTCAAAATGTCGCTTTCTATAACATATTTTAAAATCATCAAAATCGGAAAGAACGTAACATTTCTATAAGTTTACCATATAAATTTATATGTTTCATAAACTTCATTAATTGTAAGGATGAATATACAGTTTTTGAAAAGAATATTTAGATTGTAATTTTAATAAACAATAATAATTGTACTCTTTTGACTTTAGATTTACACAGGCGAAATGAAGCAATATGCATAGCTTCTGTTATTAGTTTCAAATAAAATTTGCAATTAATGCAATTTGAAAAGACACTATTTTTAATGAAAATATATAATGAACTTTGTAATGTCTATTATGTGATTTTAATTTAATCAATTCTTGAATTTTATAGTTACACTGTGTATATTTCGTAAAGGAAAAGAGGTCCTGTTAGGGATACACACGAAGAAGGAGAGAGAGATTGTAGGAAGAATACCATAGGTCAATCCTACATTCTAAACGTGACGTTTTCACTTTCACATTAACAGTATTGTTGTGAACGAGAGGTACCAGCAATAGTAGTATTATATCAGTGAGTTTATAATTTTTGTAAAAAAGTATTATTAATTTCATTTTGAAATTATGACAATGATCCAGTTCAACTGGATTTGGAAAATTATTATCCAGTATATGATGCTTATTCTACACACTCAGCCTGAGATAGTTGTAAGTAATTAAATGTTAGGTTGTGTAACATAAGTTTTGTTAAATCTATAAAAGTTGAAGTTACTCTTTTTTACATACGTAAATATTTTATTTGGTGTTGTTTAAAAAATGTTAATGAAACTGTAACTTTTTGTATTCAAATAAAGATATGTATTTAAATTATTAAAATTAAATGAAATTAAACTAAGCTTGTGTATTCAAAAAAGATTTTTTGAGATTCGTAAGAAACGACAAATATTTCGATGAATGAAATTGTTGAAATACATATACTAATTAATATATTTTAAATGCTTTACTGAAAATTATTTTAGTCTGACACAGTTGAATTGATTATAAACAATGCTTTGCAGTATTTAAATATTTGATACAATATTTAAATCAAATATTTAAACCAAAATGTTGATTCAAAATAATTGGTGTAAATAGATTAATTAGTAATCTAATCTAATCTAATAATAATAAGTAAGTAAGTATACAATAGAAAGACAATAAGGAAATATAATAATAATAAAATAAGATAAACCTTTTGATAAATAAAAGGATAGGTAAAAGGATAGATATAATGGTAATTTTTTTGTGGTATTATGAAGTATTAAAGATAAAGATATTAACAAGCATTAATATTAAGACATTGAAAAATTGAATTTTATTTTTAAACATATGTAGGTAAATCAATATAACTCGATATTTGAAATAAGATAAATAAAAATTAAATGATTATAGGAATTATCACTTGATTTTATAAATACGTAAATATGTATATGTATATATATGTATCTACATGTATGCCCGTGCGCGCACATATTCACACACCTGGCCTATTATTTGTACATGCTATATATTGCCATTAAAAATAAAATAGGTTATTAAGTTATATATATACATATATATATATACTATGCTTATTGCTAATCACTACACTAAGGAGATGAATTATATTTATAACATTAATTTGAAATAAAAATACCAATTATAGTAAATGGATACAAAACAATTTTCATTATCTTTAAAATAAAAATCTATTGTAATTCAATATAGGTACTTATAAAATCGTAAAAAATAAAATATTAAGATTTTTAATATGATTGTTTATATATACCTAATTTATTTGCAGTTTGATTCATTATTGATAAATAAATAAATTTTATAAAAAAATAAAACATATGATGAAAAAGAATAGTAGTTTTAAGTATTATAGTAATATTTGTTAAGTATTTCAGTAACAGATATTAATTAAAATTTGATGAAAAACCTGATTCTTGTGTTTTTCAGAATACGGAGAGGTCTATGAAAACAATATTTTCATGTTTAAACCGAACTGCTGGTTTTTATGCAGATATTAATGCTAGTTGTAAGATATATCACACTTGTGATGAATATGGAAATAAATTCACTTATCATTGTCCTGAGGAAACTGCTTTTCGACAAGATGCTCTGATATGTGATCATGCTCATCTTGTGCAATGCCAAGGAAGTATTATTTCTAGTACAAAAGAATATATTAAAGAAGAAAAGGACAATAGTTCTGATACAAAACACTCAATAGATAACGATCAATCCCTTTTTCATTCTTTTTACATGACACAACCAACAAACACAAGTAATAAAGAAAGATATGGATTTGTCTTTAATTCAAGACAAATTTTTAAGAATTTTAATAAGACAGAAACAACTGGAAGGGATATAATAAGCTCATTTTATCCATTAAGTTATATTAATTATACTACAAATATTCCTATTGATCATTCTATAAATACACAATCTATGCATATAATAAGTCAATATAATGAAAATGGATTAAGAAAAAATGAAAATTTTTCTACTCCAAGTCAAAGCTTCCATGAGAAGGATAAACTTAATGAAAAACTAATACGAATGAATCAAAAAGGTTATTTATACCAAAAAGTAAATGATGCTTTATATAGTTTTCTAAAATTACCTTCAAATACATTTTCTGGAAGTAATCAAACTCAGGAGAATAATGTAAAAATCTATCAATCGACAAAAAATCCTATTGACTTTTTAAAATTATCACCTATAAATTATAGGAATTACCCATATTTAGAAACTTTGAAATCTATACAAAAGAATACAAAAATGATTTCTACTACAGTTCATAGTACAACAGCAAGTATGACACTATCTACTACAGAAATACCTGTGTATGCTCTAACATTGTCTTTAAAACCTTTAATACCAAGCGAACTAGAATATGATCCATATTATCCAAAATTCTCAACAACAACAGAACCTTATTATACTTCTACGCAGAACCTAAAAGAATGGTCTACTCAAACAGTGCGGTCAACTACTCACCTTGAACTTCCAGCAGTTTTACCAGACTTAAATTCTTTGGATGACATTGTTGATCGCAGGAAGTTACTTTACATTCCTCGAATTAAATTCAATTAATGTAATTATTTTAACAAATCTCCGTAACTAGATGTATGAATTTTGCAAAATTATTTCTTTTGTTTAATTTCAAAATAAGTTAAAATAAGTTAATTATATAAAAATGTTAATAAAATCAAATAAAATAAATTATTTATATACCAAAAGTTGGTTAGTATTTGTTTATAAATATTTTCTTATAAGAACAATGCAATAAATGAAACATGAGAAGTATTTAAACAAATATTAAATTCTATATTATGTAGATTATTTGTCTAATTGTAAAACATTAAATTAAGGACGTTTTAGAAACATCCAACAAAATCCTAAATGTATCAAAAAGATACATACATATATGTATATGAATAACATCCAATATTATAATATGTATGTTACAATGTCATAAATTATTTTCAGAAAATGACGTTTTCAGAGATTATCTATTATTTCTATTTTGTCCAATGTAAAACATTCGTTGCATTAGCCATTTCCTGTTCACGAACTTTCTTTGATGAAACTGTAGAAAGGCTAACTATTTTGCAACTTCGATGATTTTTGGATATATTATAGAAATCGATATTTTGGATAACTTCTTCCTATACATGAGGGTGACTCGCTTACTTTTCAAGATATTCGCGAAGAACTATCATTGCTACTGCAGCAAATTTTGCTTGTAGTTCCATGACTGTAGTAACATATGCGTCAGTATTGATTGCCGGCAGCTTATCTTCTGTTTATAAACGAGATGGAGCGAGCTTAAAGACTTCATGCGCAATGTGCATATGCGAGGTTGCAAGAAATATCTATTATAACTTATAATTCAATTAAGAGTGAATATCATCAATGTATTGGGTTAGATATCTCAATTCGGCTGTCGCATGGCAGCTAGTGTCACGTAAAATAAAAAAAAAAAGAAATCGAAGATGAAAACAAAAATAAAAAATAAAAAATAAAAAGAGAATTTATTTTTTAACACTTGATTTACACTAATTACAATTTGCTTTTGAACTCCAGCCGTGACTTTCCAAGACTGAAGCTCTTACAATGTGACTTTCGATCGGATCTGTTTCTTTTCCCTTTGTCACTCCTCAATATCCCCACTATCCACGCGTTTGTTAGGCGTCCGCGACCGTTACCACGCACGCCTTCTTCTCGAACATTCGATGGAAGGACCGCTGGGATATTGATGGCTCATTAGTCATTTCGGCGATATACATTGTCGCCGAATGCCGTGTAACATCAACCAAATCTCAATCCACATCACAGACCAGACCACACACCGAGGGCAAGATGGCATCCAGATGTCTACGCATCCTTACTGCGTACCCTCAATAATCTTAACACTAGGTTTACGGGCGTTTCGTATATACCTATCTCTACGAGCATCCATCAAATTTTTTATTTATTGTTTATTTTTTAATTTTACAATTTGTCCAGTGGGACTTTAGGTAAAATGTTGTATCTTGTAATTGAATAGCATGTGGATGGTTACCCCCAATGGGGTACCATCTTCGTGTTTTTTAGGTTATATCCTTTGTGAGATCAGCTGGGTGTTTCCTTTTTAGTCTTCTTTCTATGCTTGTGTTGATCGTTTCTATAGCCAGCCTGTTTGGGTGTGTTGTTATTCTTTCTGTGTACCTTTCCGCGCATCTGGTAATCTCCTCCTTGACCGTTGGTATTCCCAGGTCCTTCCGAATATCCTCGTTTCTAATGTACCATGAGGCGTTTACTATTGTTCTAAGAATTTTTGCTTGTAATGTCTCCATTTTGTTTATATGGCTGCTGTCCCCCATAGTGGTATTCCGTATGTCCAGATTGGTTTTATAATAGTTTTGTATATTTTTAGTTTATTTTCTATGCTTAGTTTGGATTTTCGACTTGTTAGCCAATGCATTTGTCTCCTTGTTGTCTGTATTTTGTCTATTATTGATTTAATATGCTGTTTCCATGTGAGTTGTGTATCTATGTGTAGTCCTAGGTATTTGACTTGTCTTGTTTGTGTTATGTGCGTGCCGTTCAGTAGGATGTTTGGTGGCGTCTGTTTTCGCAATGTGAATGTAATATGATTGTATTTGTTGGGGTTTGCTTTTATTTGTTTAACTTGCAGTCACTTTTCTATTTTTGTGATGTGTTCTTGTAGTAATGTGACTGCTGTTTCTGGGTTAGTGTGCCTGACTAGTACAGCTGTATCGTCCGCGAATGTCAGTATTTTGCTATTGGTAGTTGCTGGTATGTTGGCCGTGTATAATGTGTATAGTATTGGTCCTAGGACGCTTCCTTGCGGAACCCCTGCCTTGATGTCTTTAACTTCAGAGTATGTATCCTTGATTTTTATTACGAAGGTTCTGCTGCTTAAGTAGGATTTTATTAATTGGTATATTTGCTCCGGGAATTGTTTTCTGATTGTTTGTAGCAGGCTTTCGTGGTTTATTTTGTCAAATGCTTTCTCGATGTCCATAAAGAGGGCTGTACAGTATTGTTTGTTTTCTAATGCTAGTATTATTTCATTAATGAGCCTGTGCATTTGCTCTATCGTGGAGTGTTTGTTTTTGAATCCAAATTGGTGATCTGGTATTAATTTTTCCTTCTCTATTATTGGTTTTAGGCGGACGTATATTATTTTTTCTAGTATTTTTGAAAACACAGGAAGTAGCGATATTGGTCTGTATGATGCTGCTTGGTGAGGGTCTTTGCCTGGTTTAGGTAGCATTATGATCTATGCTAGTTTCCATAGTTTAGGATAGTATTGGATTCTTAGTATTGCATTGTATATTATTGTCATTAGTCGTATCGCTTTTGGAGGAAGGTTTTTCAAGATTTTACCATTGATCAGGTCGATTCCTGGTGCTTTATTGTTTTTTGTTTTTTCGATTATGTTTCTAATTTCTTGTGCTGTTGTTTTAGGTATGGTGTATTGCTTGTCAGTTGAGGTACTAGTGGTTGGCGCATCCTCCTCCGTATGACAATTGAGGTTGCTGTTGTTGATGTTATGTGGTGTAAATGTGTTGTATAGGTGGTTGCAAAATTCTTCAGCTTGCTCTTCGTTGCTTCTTGCCCATGTGTTATCTGCTTTTCTGATTGCTGGGGCTAGTTTTATTGGCTTCTTTATTTTTTTCGTGGCTTTCCATAGGGAATGGTTGGAGTTCTCGTGTG